>NW_006408544.1:20695405-20712976 GCF_000296735.1 Chrysochloris asiatica
TTGGCCTAGGATCGGGCAGTGTTTCGTTCTGTTGTACATAAGGTTGCTATGAGTCAGTACTGATTCAATGGCACCTAACAACAACCATGCAATCAAGATGTGTCGATAATTACTGGCAATTGGAATGCAACGGCTAGAAACAATGAGGAAGCATCAATAGTTGGAAAATATGGCCTTGGAAATAAAAATGATGCTTGAGATCGCATGACAGAATTTTTCAAAACCAATGAATTCGTCATTGCAAAAATTTTCTTAAACAACATAAAAGATGACTATACATAGGGGCCTTACCAGATGGAATACACAGAAATCAAATTGACTACATCTGTGGAAAGATATTGTAGAAAGCTCCATATCATCAGCCCAAACAAGGCCAGGGGCAGACTGTGGAACAGACCATCAAGCAGAAGAAAAATTTAAAAGGTCCATGAGAACCAAAATAATGACCTTGAACATATTCCACCTGAATTTAGAGATCATCTGAATAACAGATTTGATGCATTAGGCACTAAAGACTGAAGACCAGAAGAGTTGTGGGATGACATCAAGAACATCATACATGAAGAAAGCAAAAATCATTAAGAAAAGAAGAAAAAGATGAAAATAGAAGTCAGAAGAGACTCTGAAATTTGCTCTCCAGGGTAGAGATGCTAAAGTAAATTGAAGAAATAAGGAGGTGACAAAGCTGAACAGAAAATTTCAGCAGTACGAGAAGACAAAGTCAAATATTATAATGCAATGTGTAAAGACCTGTAGTTAGAAAACCAAAAGGGAAGAACACGCTCAGCATTCCTCAAGCTGAGGGAATGGAATAAAAATTCAAGCCTTGACTTGAAATACTGAAGGTTTCTATGGTCAAAATATTGATACAGAAAGCATCAGAAGATGGAAGGAATACACAGTCACTGTACCAAAAAGAAATGGTCGATGTTCATCCATTGCAAGAGGTAGTATATGTTCAAGAGCCAATGATACTGAAGGGAGAAGTCCAAGGTGCATGGAAAGCATTGGCAAAGAACAAGGCTCCACGAATTGATGGAATACAAATTGAAATCTTTCAACAAACTGATGCTGCACTGGAGGCACTCACTCATCTATGCCAAGAAATTTGGAAGACAGCTACATGGCTAACTGACTGGAAGAGACCCATATTTGTGCCCATTCCAAAGAGAAGTGACCCAGTGGAATGTGGAAATCCTTGGACAATATCATTAATATCCATGCAAGCAAAATTTTGCAAAAGATAATTCAAAAATGGCTGCAACCATAATTTCCAGAAGTTCAAATCAGATTCAGAAGAGGACATGGAATGAGGGATATCACTACTGATGTCAGATGGATCTTGGCTGAAAGCAGCGAATACCAAAAAGATGTTTATCTGTGTTTTATTGACTATTGGCTTTCAATTGTGTGGATCATGACAAACTATTGACAACATTGCAGAGAATGAGTATTCTGCAATACCTAATTGTGCTCATGGGGAACCTGTACATAGACCAAGAGGCAGTTGTTCAAGCAGAACACGGGAACACTGAATGGTTTAAAATTAGAAAAGGTGTGCATCAGGATTGTATTCTTTGAACATACTTATTCAATCTGTGTGCTGAGCAAATAATTCGAGAAGCTGGATTTTATGAAGAAAATCATGGATTGTAGGAAGGCTCATTACCAACCTGCGATATGCAGATGATACAACCTTGCTTGCCTGAAAGTGAAGAAGACTTTAAATAGTTACTGATGAAGATCAAAGACCACAGCCTTTGATATGGGTTGAACATCAACATAAAGAAAACAAAAATCCTCACCACTGGACCAATAAATAACATCAAGATAAATGGAGAAAAGGTTGAAGTTGTCAAAGACTTCATTTTGCTCAGATCCACCATCAACACTCATGGAAGCAGCAGTCAAGACATTAAATGAAGTACTGCATTAGGCAAATCTGTTGCACAAGACTTTTTAAAGTGTTGAAGAGAAAATATGTCAGTTTGAGGATTAAGGTAGACCATGGTATTTTTAGTAACCTCATATGCATGTGAAAGTTGGGCAGTGAACAAGGAAGAACATAAAAGAATTGATGCGTTTGAACTATGGTGTTGGAGGAGAGTATTAAAAGTACCATGGGCTGCCAAAAGAACAAAGAGATCTGTGTTGGAAGAAGTACAGCCAGAGTGCTCCTTGGAAGCCAGGAAGGGCTGATTTCATCTCTCATACATTGGGCATATTATCATGAGGGACCAGTCCCTGGAAAAGGATATCATGTTTGATAAAATGGAGGGTCAGAGAGAAAAAGGAAGACCCCCCCAATGAGATGGATTGGCATAGTGGTAGCAGCAGTGATGGACTCAAACGTAGCAACTACAGTGAGGTTGGTGCCGGACCAGGCAATGTTGTGCATAGGGTCGCTGTAAGTCGGTACTGACTGGATGACATCTAACAACAGCAAAATCTGTATTCAGAGCTAGCACTTGGATTCACTACATTATACTGCCTCTAATAATAGTCTCTGTTGCTGCTGGTGTTAGGTGGTGTCAAACTGATTCTTACTCAAAATGACTCCATGAAACAGGGCAGTTTCCCTATAAGGTTTTTTAGGCTGCACTCTTTATGGGAGCATATCACCAGATCTGTTTTCTACGGAGCCACTTGGTAGGTTTGAATGATCAACCTCTCAGTTAGCAGTGGAGAGTTTAGACAGCTTAACCTTTGTGCCACGAGAGTTCCTCACTGCCTTTCAGAAGCACCTCCTACGATCTAGAAACTGCTGTAGATGTTACCTCTGACAACCTCTAAAAATACATGTCATTCTCCATCACTTACAGATTTGGGGAAGGAGGCTAGGAAGCGTACGTGACTAGCTACAAGTCCGGCAGCAATAAAAAGGTCAGTGTGATTCCATGTGGGTGCCAGTCAAGCAGAGGATGGGTGGAGGAGGGTCATGGCGCAGGGTATTGTAAAAGGGTTCCTGCAGGGAGTAGGCGGCTCCTTCCTTCCTTCATTCAACAGCCTTCTAGAACACAAATTGTGTGCCTCGATAATTCCAAAGCTCCCTTCCACCATGACGGTTCCATAACCTTTGGGCTCCAGAAACTAGGGCTTGACCCCTGGCCCTTATTCTGATTCCAGATGTCAGGATGAGGTGGGACCGCAGATTGTGTGGTACCTTAGCCCTTGTGCAGTAAGCCTGCCAGTTGAGCTCCGGATTGCGTAGGACATCGAGCGCCATGTTACAGGTTCCAATGGCCATATCCTGCTTTCCTAGGAAGTGGAAGATTTTGGCCAGGCGATTCAGGATCAGGGGGTGGTCTTTAGCAATCTCGATGGCCTGGGCAAGGGAAGAGGGTAAGAGGAGTCTAGTCATTAGCCAGACCAGCTACAAAGCGTAACTTACAGGAACCCCATCTCTAAATGAAACCAAGTTACCACAATTGTCTTCTCTTCCGTAGCCACCTGCCAAAGCATTCAGACATGGAACTGAACTCAACTCCTGAGAGTGCCCCCCATACTCAACCAGACTCACTGGTTACAGCCAGCAAATCCTACTAGACCCCAGGCAAACCCTTCTCAGTGAGTGAGCCTCCGTTTCCCCAGGGTAGGTGGGAAGGGGCCAGACCCACCTCTAGTCCCCCATACTTAGATAGCACTGATCACCCAGACTCTTCCGGACCACTGCCTGTTCTGTGTGTGCTGCTGCCTCTGAGAAGGTGAATTCCTACAGGGCTGGGACCCTGTCCATTCCTGTCTGTGCCCCGGCACAAAGTATGTTCTCAAAGAGGGGCAAAGAGAGTGTACTTGTTAAATTGGACATAACCCTCAGGACACTCATGAACCAGATATGTTTGGATCAGCTCTGATCTGCGATCTTTTGTCAAGAAACTGCTCATTAATCTAGCCACCAGCAAACACTAAGGGATGTGCTGCTGTGGTAAACACACAGGTGAATGAATAGCATGAGGCCCTTAACTTCCAGAAAAGACTTCAAGCATGAACTCTGTGGAAACTGCCAGATGAATGAGGTGCCAGTAATAAGAGTTGGACAGCACTTTACAGTCTACAGTGTACAGTTTCACCCACTTCCTACTTCGAGTTGGTCAATAACCCACCAAGTAGATGGAACACTAAAGAACTGATAAGAAAACCCATGCTCAGAGATCCAAGTGACCTGCTTAAAGCCATTTGCCCTATAATTGGGCCAAACTGGCAATGGGACCCCAGCTAAACCTGCCTTTCCCCACTCGATGCCATTAGGGGTGCAGAGGGGGAAATGTGAGCAAAATCCTGACAAGAGCTAGTGTCTGGTTATATTTTGGAAATGGAGCACAGCTTAGATGAGGAGGCCAGAAAAATGGGCTTGCATGGTATTGGGAGTGGACTGATTCTCAGCCGAAGAGGAACTATGATACTGTTCTAGTGAAGGAAGGATGGAGAGAAAGGTTTAGAGTCACGGTCATTGGGGCAGGGTGTACCATGAGGGATGGCAGTTGGGGAAGAGATGAGAATAGCTGGGGTTCTGGGAGGGAAGGCCAGGGTGTCAGGTAGAGTTGGGGTGACTAGTAATACGTACCTTGCCGAAGCAATCTAGGGGGTCAGTTCCGGAGTAGCCACAGTCGTGGACGCCCATGGGGGTGGTGGAGAAGCTGTGCTGTCTCTCCAACAGCATTCCCAGGTAGCACCAGGCTAGAGCTGGGGTAAGTGGAGGGGGAAAGGTCTCAAGGAAGCAGCAGGGTTGGAGGCAGGGAGCCACAAGAGGGAGTGGGCCAGCTCCACTCAAGACTGTGAGTCTGTGTGAAGACAACTAAGGGACACCACCCCCGCAAAAATCCAAACCCACTGCTGTCAAGTTGACGCGGACTCTTAGTGACCCTATGGTGGTGGTGACCCTGTATAGGGTTTCTGAGGCTGTAAATCTTTATGAGAGAAGAAAGTCTCATCTTTCTCCTGCAGAACAGCTGGTAGTGTGAACTGCTGACCTTGAGGTTAACAGCCTAACTCGTGACCTATTTGTTGTTGTTAATGCTGTTGAGTTGGTTCCAACCCATAGCGACTCTCTATAGGGTTTCCAAGGAGTGGCTGGTGAGTTTGAACCACTGACCTTGCGGTTCAAACCGACTTTGCAGTCCAGCACATTAGCCCATAGCACCACACCAGGACTCCCATGACCTTATGTTGTTGGTAAGTGCCATTGAGTCGATTCCGACCCATAGCAACCCTGTATAGGATTTCCGAGGAGCAGCTGGTGAGCTTGAACCACCGACCTTGCAGTTCAAACGGATTTACAGTCTGGTGCATTAACCCACAACGCCACATCAGGACTCCCCCATGACCCTATAGGACAGGGTAAAACTGTCCCATAGGGTTCCCAAGGCTCTTGTCTTGACAGAAGCCAACTGCCACATCTTTCTCTCACAGAGCAACTGCTGGGTTCAAACCACAGACATTTTGCTTAGCAACCAAGAAGTTAACTGCTGTGCTACCAGGGTTTCTTAAAGGAAGGGTTTGTTGTTATTAAGTGCCATGGACTCGGTTCTGACACAGTGATCCTGTTTCCGAGGAGCAGCTAGTGGGTTTGAACTGCAGATCTTGCGGTTAGCAGTCCAGTGCCACACCAGGACTAGTGAAATGAAATCACTGAGAATGACCCAGGGACAGAGAGACTAAGGTGGGAAGAGAGAGGGGGCATGTGAATGAATGAATGAATGCATTTTGAGAGCTCTTCTCTGTGTTTAACGTGTACATCAGTTACCTCATTGAGAACTTGTTACCAGCTCCTGTAGTCCTAGTCCCTGTTCTAGCTGTGGGATCTTGGGAAAACCTTCCTTGACTCTGGTCCAACAGTCTCTAGTTTCCTAACCATAGAATGGAGGTCACCAGACACACACCTGCAAACATGCAACTGCAGTGATTTATACTTGCATGTTTTCACTTGTTCAGTGTGTGTGAGGCACAAAAAAAGGGAGGCAGTGCTCAGGGTGGGGAGAGCAGGGTAGTGACAGGGGTGCTCTCCTGCCCCTCACCCAGGCCCTTACCTCGGTGGTGGGGGTCTGAGGACTTCAGGACTTGTCGGAGAAGAGCCAGTGTGCGGTTGAAGGCGGGCAGCCGCTTCTGCTCCTCACTGCCCAGCTCCAGGAAGATGCCATCTAGCCTGGGGCAGAGAAGGGCATACGGCTGATCTGCAGCCCCTCCAAGCTGCTTCCAGCCTGCTGCAAGCCCCTCCCAGGCTGCTGGCAGGGAGGGGGCCTTAGGAAGCTCTTGCCTGGGACATGGGGTCAGCCACCTCTTCCCTCACTCTCCAGCCTGGGTTCTAGACCAAACCTGCAGGCAGCACAGCCATCCCAACCCCAGGGCCTGACCTGATGAAAAGTGTTGCCATGGTGAAGTACCAGCCCCTCTTCTCTTCCATCGGGACCTAAAGAAGCAGAGAACCATCGGGCTGTTGTTATTAAAGTACTCAAGCCATTGTGGGAAGATTCCCTTGTTTTCCCCCAAATCCCAAGAGGCAGCAAGTGCAGTGGGAAGGGCACAGACTTTGGCTTAAGCACATTCGATCCCAGTCCTAACTCTGCCATTGCTGGCTGGGTGACCCTGGGCAAGTCACTTTACTTCTCTGGCCACAGAGGATTGTGGGAAATAAGGGGCATGAATGCTCCAAGCAAGGTGCCTAGCACAAAGCAGGTGTGAAATGCATATTCTTCCCTGGATCCCTCCCCTCTTGCTCCCCTGACCAAGCTAAGCTCCCCTCCCTCTGACTCCCTACCTGTGCACTAGACTCCACCACCCTTCTGAACTGGTCACCCTCTCTCTCCTATACTGCCCACCTGCCTCTGCTCTGCCTTTCTGAGAAAGCCCCCTTGGGCATGTTAAGTGAGTGCAGTTCAGCTGAAGCCCAGGACCCCCCCTGAACTGTTTTCCCGTTATTATTCTTGCCAACCTTGCTGTACATTTAGACCGACTTGGGCACCAGATAAAATATTTATGCCGTTATTTATGGGAGTAGCTGCTCCTGCCTCGGGAAGGAATTTTAATGAAAACCAATAAAACCCCCAGTGCATATCAGCAGCTTTGCCTCGGACTCCCAGCTCCTCCCTCAACATTCATCTCCTGTCATTAATCTCCAGGCTCAATTCTGTCCTCACCCCCAACCCCCACTGTGACCTCCTCAGCCCGGGACCCCCATCCCTTCACTCCCACCCACGCCCCACCTCCCAACAGCCAAAGTGAATGCATTCAACTGCAGCCACATTTCTTAGCACTTATCGTGTGAAACCCTGTACCTGTTCAGGGTGCTGTGGGGATGGGGCACTGAGTGGGACCTACACCCAGACCCAAGTTGGTTCCTAACCTGGCTGGGAAAACAGATCCAGGCTTAAGTCATGAAACCTGACCAAGTACCTGCATGTGCCAGGATACTGGCATTCTTCATCTCAACCTCCCAACAAGCCTATGAGATAGGTGGTACCCTCGTTTTAAAGAGGAGCATACTGAGGCTTTGAAAATCAAAGTGACTTGTCCACAGTCGCACAGCCTGTGCGTGTCAAAGGTGGGATTCAAACCCTGCTCCCTTTACCAGACTGGGTTGCGGAGAACTAAGTTGTTGTTAGATGCCTTAAAGCAGATTCTGACTCACTGGCAACCCCGTGTGTGCAGAGTAGAACTGCTTGCACCATACGGTTTTCTAAGCTGTGACCTCTGGGAAGCAGATCACCAGGTCTTTCTTCCAAGATGCCTCGGGTAGATTAGAACCATCAACCTTTTAGCTGCTAGGTGAGCCATCCAGGGGCTCCTGCCAATAACTAAAGTGAGAGACAGTATGGTGAAGGCCCTGAGGGTGGGATAAACAAAGTGCCAGAAGAAGACTGCAAAGCCTCACAGAGGATATGGCATTTAAGGTGGGTCTGGAGGAGTCAGTGGGATTTGGGGATGGGGGTTCAGCCTGAGTAGAGATCTGCAGTAAGGAACAGAAGTAAGAGGCACATGTGGGAACTGCTGAGAGTGGAGCACCGAGTGTGTGAGCTCATGCCACCAACAAGTGAAGCTGCTTGCATGTTTGCTGAGGAGTATGTGGAGAGAGGGAGCTTATGGGTCACCTTCAGATGAATCAGAGTCTCAGTCCACTGAGTGGCATTACTGGAACCCAGGCCTGAGTCACTGGCCCCAAGGGGCTCCCACCAACCACATTTCTCGGTCAATACTTAGCGAGTATCTCCTCTGTGTGGTCCTGGTTGGCAACAGGGACAGGCGATAAAGAAGGTAGGCCCTGCCTTTAGGGGATCCTGAGACTCCATTACAGTGAAAGAACCCAAGGGCTAGGGGAATCCAGGGGAGGCAGTGCTGACGTGGGACCTTGAGAACAGGTGGGAAGTACCCAGGTGGAAATAAACACTCAAGTGGAAAAGGCATTTCAGACAGAGGGGACATCGTGTGCAAAAGCCGAGAAACGAGCCAGCCTGGGTGTTGGGGTCTGCAGGCAGCCCTGCCGTGTGCCTCGAACATTGGTTATAAAGGGCAGGCAGATGTGCCAGAAGGGTAGATCAGAAGGGCTACCTGAATGCCAGCTCAGGACCTGTGCCTCATGCACAGGCAGTGGGGAGCCATGAAAGGAGTTAGAGCTGGGAATGCCAAAATGTGGTACGTGTTTTTACATTCCCATCATCTTAAAGGGATAATTAGATTCCTTCAGTGAGAATTTGTGTATTGGGCCTTTAGATGTAACATGGCTGTCTGGAGGGAGGAGAGCAGGCCCCAAAGGTTAAAGTAGGGAACATCTACCAAAGCCAAAGGCTGGGATGAGATGCCATTTGAGTCTGCCTGCTTTGTCTACACAGGATCTGGGTTGTAGGAACGAAGTAGGTACCTGCTGTGGGCCAAGCTAGCTGAAGGACCTTGTATGCGGTCTTCTGGCTCTCTGCCTGCATATGAGAAGGATCTTGTGACCTCTGGCCCAGTGCCTGTTTGTGGCTGACTTAACTGAGTTGCAGTGTGGAGAACCATAGCCTCCTTCCCTCTTATGCTCCTGACAAGAACGTGTCCTAAACAGGAGTAGCTTTAGGAGATGCTGGGAATTGTAATGCAAAAAGCAAAGGTTCTGGTGCCCAACAGGCCTAGCCAGATGAGGTGGGTGACCTTTGATAAAGGAGTGACCCCTCAGAGACTATGTCCTTATTTGACCTTGCAGTTGTAAGGCAGTGCTCGACTAAGGTATGTGTTTCACAAATATTTGGCTCTTTTCTCCTAGTTTGTGGTTCCTTTCTCCTAGTCTGACTTAGAGCTAAGCAAGGTGAGAGATGTCTAGGAGTCTGCTTTGCCCATCTATGACCAGAGAGATACTTGATTTCCCTGTGACACAATGGAGTTCTCACTTTGCACTTCTGTGGGATTTGGGGCATCTTTCTCGCTTCCACGGTTTCTAGTATTGGAGAGTAAAGTGTGGTTCTTAAGACTCTTCCTGGTTCTCCAGAGTTCCCAGTCATTTTGAACTCAGGCTCTGGGAAATGAAATCACGTGCTCCAAATCACACAGGTAGTGTGTGAGCAAGCTAAGAAGGAAACTCATGACTGGTTGTTCTAGCCCCAAGCCTTTTTTTACAACACACAGCTATCTAGATCAATCCCTTTATGTATCTGAGGACACAGAGACTAAAGAGATGAAATAACGTATCCAAGGTCACACACTAGTTAGTATCAGAACTTATTACTGGATGGTTTCACAACCACTCGGCTCGCTGTTCAATCTTTTGATTCCCCAAGCACTTGGTTACAGTTGGCACTAGGTAAACAATACCACCACCTGGTGGCAGTATGCCTGAATTGCAGGGACAACTCCTCAGTTTTAACTCTTTTTTTATCTCTTACCTTGAAGACTGAAATTGCATTTTTAAATAAGTAGCAAGCGGCATCTATATGAGCAGTCCCAAATATAGTCCCTCATTAAATCCTGCTGAAGAGTAACATTTGCAGGAGGGCTTATGGGGCTGCAGATGAGGTCAGTGGAGATGGAATGGAGTTGATGGTATAAACACATCTAGTCCAAAGGCTTATAGTGCCTAGGCATTAATCTTCTACTCTTGTGATGAAACTGTTGGAGACTGTGCAATTCTGGCCTTAACATAGGCTGTCGCTTTAAAATCCTTCTGGTTGTAACTGAAGCAGCAGCTGAAGCTGTTACCAGGGGCAACCTGGCAAGTCACAGTGCGTTAAATTAAATTAAACAGGCCTCTAACTGCCCCCTCCCTTCATGTAGAAGGGAGGGGGCTGTTCCGCCTCTCTCCTGGAGAATAAAGTTGCTGTGAAACCTCTTATGGCTGCAAGGCATTCCGTTAGATTTTATGGCTCCCAAGGGTAAGATGTTTGAAGGCAGCCTGGGAAGAGGCTCAAAGGGCTTCTGCCAGGAGCAGAGAGGCACCTCTACTGAGGGTCTCCCTGTTGTAGGCTCTGGTCAGGACACTCTGCCACATCTCTTGTTTAGTCCTCATCACCTCTCTGTAAACTGGGGGATTCTGGGGTCTGTCTAGAACAGGGGGCTGCTCCAGGTTTCACAAGGGCTCTCAAATTAGGCTGCTGTTCTGTGGCAGATATGTGGGAGGGGACTGAGGGGTTCCTAAGTGAAACCCATAAACCTGGAAGCACATGAAGGTAAGGTTACAGTGCCAGATTACCCGATGAGCAAGGTAACAATGGGTTTACTTGTGCTAATTTACTAATCTATAGTGAACAATTTCACAGTTCTCTTTTCACCACATCAAAGATCCTGCTTCTAAGTATGCACCTGCCTTTCTCCTAACACCACAACACCTTCCTAAGGACCCCAAATTTCTTCATATTTACTATCCCCGACAGGGGTGGAATACCCAGTAAGCAAGGTAAGCACGGGCTTACTTATTGATCTCTGGTGAATAGCTTCAAATTTTTCATGCGAAAGTAAGCATAAGTAAACGCATGCTTACCTTGCTTACAGAGTAATCCACTCCTGGGTGACAACAAGGGGCAACTCCTCAGCAAGGGGTTCTCGATACATGTCCTAGTCTCTTTGAGGCTCTCGTGGTTGTTGTTGTTAAGTGCCGTCGAGTCAGTTCCGACCCATAGCGACCCTGAACAGGGTATCCGAGGCTGTAAATCTTTACAGGAGTAGAAAGCCTCATCTTTCTCCCGTGGAGCGGCTGGTAGTTTCGAATTGCTGACCTTGCGGTTCATAGCCCAATTCGTAACCACTATGCTACCAGAGCTCCTTATTTACCTCATTTCAGAGATGGGGAAACTGAGGCTCAAAGATGTAGAGGTTTGCCTGTTGTTGTTGTTATTGTTAAGTGCCAATGAGTCAGTTCCAACTCAACCCTATATAGGGTTTCCAAGGAGCAGTTAGTGAGTTTGAACCACCGACCTTGTGGTTCAAACCAACTTTGTGGTCTAGTGCTGTATTTCACAGTACCACAGTTAACCAGACATTTGAAGCCAAGTCAGTTTAACTTCAAGTTCATGTTCTTCCTACAGCTAATGGCAAGGAGCTAGTGCTTATTCAGCAATTATATTTACACAGTGCTTTCACACAGATGATCCTGTGAAATGGGTACCTTCAGCCTCTTTGTACAGATGAGGAAACTGAGGTGAGATGACGTCACCTCAAAGTCACATGGCTACTAGGGTGAACGCCTGAGCTGTAACTGGTATTCTGTTTGCGATACTAATAACAGTCATTAGTGCTGAGCACTTACTAGGCAACTTGTTCACAGTTGACAGTTATCATGTGACCCCTAAATAACACTACAAGGTATTGTTGTTGTTGTTGTATACTGTGGAGTCGCTTCCAGCTCATAGCGACCCTGTACAGGGTTTCCAAGGCTATAAATCTTTACGGGAGTAGAAAGTCTCATCTTTCTCCTGCAGAACAGCTGGGAGTTTCAAACTGCTGACCTTACGGCTCGCAGCCTGATTCATAACTACTATGAGACTAGTATTATACCAGTTTTACAGATACGGCAGTTGTGGCAGAGAGGGGTGAGAGAACTTGCCCACTGCAAAACAGCTGGAAAGCAGTAGTTCGGGGAATCCAGCAGCTTGGCTCCAGAGTCTCTGCTCCTAACTAGGCTACACCAGTGGTTCTCAAAGGGGGTCCCGGGACCAGCAGGATCAGAACCTGCTGAATCAGACACTGTGGGCGTGAGGCCCTACAATCTATTTTACTAGGCCCTTTAATGCATGCTGAAGGAGACTGGCTGGTGCTGTAGGATAATCATTGGACTGTCAACCATAAGGTCAACAGTTCAACCTATCAGCTGCTCCAAGGGAGAAAGACGAGACTTCCTGTTCCTATAAAGATTTACAGCCTTGTAAACAGGGTCGCTGAGTTGGAATTGACTCAATGGCTGTCGGTTTGGCTCGGTTGGAAGCACTAGTCTCTCCCTACACCATAAGAGAGCAATGACTAGACTTAGTAGACACATCTCTTTCTAAGTAAGTGAGAGGATCAGACATTGTGATCCTCAGGTAAGTCTGAAGATTCAAGTGATCTAGCAGAATTTACAGATCATACTAGGATTAAATCCAATACACAACTGAATAGGCTATTCCAGAAGCCTTGCTGGTTCTTAAGGAAAAGATCTGCCTTATGGTTTGAACTTTGTTCCTGATGACAGTTGTACTCTAAGTTTCAGAATCAGTTCTTGAGAGCTGATTAACTAACTCCCTCTTGGGAGGGATGACAAAGAGGAAAGAGAATGATTATCCACAATGTGTCACTGAATTCTCACAGCAGCCTTAGAAGGGTTACCGTAGCTTCCTCCTTTTACAGATGAGGAAACAGATGAAGAAGAAAGCTACTAGCCCAGCCCCACAGCCTGGGGTGGAAGTGCCAGGATTCAAGTCCAGATCTGTCTCCCTCCCACACCCCCATTTCTTCCACCTCATCACGCTGCCCCATGAAGGCTGATGCTGCAGAAATAAAAGTCACAGGTGACAGACCTCAAGGAATATGCTTTTCCTGCACAACTGGAATGTCCTCTGTGAGGACACAGCCGACTGGCTCTCCTATGTCCAAAGCTCCACCCCCCACCCCACCCACAGTCCCCGCCTCCTCTCCACCCACCCACCCCTGCCACACAGAAAGGGCAGGGTAAAGGGATCTCGGCCCCATATTCCTGTTTTGTTGTATGTAGGGAGTACACAGAGCAATGGGATTGAAGTTCCACCTTATCTCCAATTTCCTGAAGGATCCTAGAAAGGCCAATTCCCTAGCCTGGGCCTCAGCTTCTGTGTCCAACAACAGGATGACCCCACTAGGCCTGTTAAATGTGACCCCCAAGCCCCAAATCAATCCTGTTGCTGTCAAGTCAATTTGCATTCATGACACATGACAATCTTATGTGTTATATGTGGTGTGGCACTGTGGGTTAATGCGCCAGGCTGCAAAGCCATTTGAACTGCAAGGTTGGCGGTTCAAACTTACCAACTGCTCTTTGGAAACCCTATACAGGGTCGTTATGGGTCAGAAATGACTCGATGGCACTTATCAACAACTTCTGTGGTGCTGCTGGGTGGGTTTGAACTCCCAACCTTTGGGTTAGTAGTTGAATGCAAACTGTTTGCATCATCCAGGGATCCTACATGCAGTGGCAGATGGAAAGTGTTATTTTTCAGAATCAGTCATCTATTCAACCGTGTCAGGGTGCCCTGGCTGATTCCCTCTAGGTTTTCAGCTCGGAGCAGATCAATTGCAGCTCCCTGTTGTCACACCCTTTCTGGTCCTGCTCTAGGTGTAGACCCTCAGGTCATCTTAGCTTTGTGCTGGTTTCCGGGACACGCTGCCTCCAGGCCATCCTGAGTCACTGTTCTATTCCACTGCCCCTTGAGAAAAGGGCCATCTCTGTCTAGACCTGGGTTCAAAATCACCTCTACTGCCAGTAGAGGCTGGGTGGATCTGAGGAAACCTCTTGCCCTCTGAATTTGCTCAGCTACTCAGTGAGCAAGAACCTACTGTTCTTGCTGTGTGTTGTCTGTTGGTTTGCAACTCAGCAGCCCCCTGTGACGGAGTAGGACTGTCCATACGTCTTTCTAGACGGTAATCTGCAAGAGGGTAGATTGCCAGGGTGGGTTGGAACTGCTGATCTTTCAGTTAGCAACTGAGTGCTTAATGTTGTACCACCAGGACCCCTGCCTTCAATCTACAGGATCTTGTCTTCTGTAAAGGTGACTGGGGGCAGATGATGCTAATGGTAAGTTTGGTACTGGGGTCCTGTATCTATGAGAAGGGCAGGCCCAAGTCTCACACTTGCCAGGTAAGTATGAGAGGGAAGCCCACAGCAAAGCTGTTAAAGCCAAAAGCACTGATCATACAAATATGACTTCCCTCAAGACCTTCAGAAAAAGAAGGAACCGCAACCTCTGAATATCTCTCCCTCAGCCAGGGCTTTGCTGTTCCATACTCTTGAATTCAGTTCCTGTTAGCTCCTCAACAGCTGTGTGCCCTTGGGCTCTCTGAGCCTCAGTTTTGCTCATCTGTAAAATGGGGCAAGTATGAGTTCTGGCTTTCTAGCATTTCTGTGAGGATCAAGTAAGATCACCTATGAAAACTACACATTCAAGGGGAATGGAAGATCAAGGCAGATTGGAGAACAGTTAAGCAGGTTTGCATGGGCTAAGTGGGACAGAGGTAAATAATGATGTATGCACAACCCTGGAACAACAGGGCTCTGGGATACAGGGGATGAGGCATGGATTGAATGAATTAAAGGGGGAAATAAGGTTCAGATGCTTGGCTGTGTTTTGAATTTTGGTTTCCCTTGCATACCATTGTAAAATAGATACTTGAGGGGGAGAGAAAGGAATAGCCAGAAATATCATCATAGAAAGCTTGTAAGTCTGTCTTCTGTCTATAACTGATTGGAATACCTAAAAGGGGCTGCCATGTTCTCAGTGAAGGAGGCTTCCTGTGGAGCCTAGGTGGAATCCTAGGACCACAGGTGGAATCCTGAACCCCATCCAGAATTTTCTGAGGTGGGAAATCTCCATTGAAAAGACAAGCAGACCAGCCTGGAGCAGCTAGAAGAACAGAAGATACTTCTTGAAAGACCGACAGGAAAAATATAAAACAATAATGGCAGTCCAGCTGACTACTACAAGAACAAGCAAGTTGCTCGCCGAGGAGACATCAAGGCAAGAGGCTGGGTCCCCTCAGGGCAAACCCCCTTCCAAGACTAAGATGCAAGGGGAATACAAAAGCAGACATGCTCTCTGACTGGTGACCACGTTGGTCACCGATAAAGGGAAGTAAGGGAAAAACAGCAATGAAGCTGTGAGCTAAGCCCTACAACATTCAATAGACTCCTGTGAACCCGGGTGGAAATCTGGTTGGCCAGCAGTATGGCAAGACCTGGGGACTCCTGGACCCAGAGTCAGTGACATAGCCAGAGGACTAGAGTGGAGAGTGAAGTGTCCAGCTGATAAGAAGAGAGGGCATATGCACAAGAATACCCACACTTGCAGATAATACCCACATGACCTAGCTTCAATGGCTGGAAGAAGAAAGAAGAGGAAAAAGTAATCTGATACAATGTGATGAACTTGACCTATACCTATGGATGCAGTAGCTCAAAAGAGGGAACAAATCTTTACAGCAAGGACCATTCCCACCCCATCGATATACAGGGTAGACAAGGATGGGCAATTTGGACATTCGCTACCCAAAATGGGGGTCTACAAAGGCAGGAAGTGACTGGCTTACAAGCTTTCAAGAGGGAGCCTAGATCCAGTGGACATGGAGGAAGGTAGAATCTCCACTGAGTAATATCCAATCTGTCTGGGCGGAGCTGATATAAGGAGCTGGGGATAGGACTCTTGTGGTACAATAGTGAATAACTGCTATCAGGACTGACTGTGAGGGTTGAAAATGTAAAGGTAGAAATTTTTCAGTAAAAGGAGGGGAGTGGTTGACTTTGCAGTCCAAGAGCAGAGGTCCCTGGGACCATCAAGGGAAAAGCGTGGAGCGCGAGACCCAACCCAGAGAAGCAGTGGCACCAGAGATGGAGGCAGAGATGATGACGTGGAGAGATGGAGCATCCTGGGACTCTAGACCCAGAAAGGGAGAGGGGCTGTGTGGTGACGACTGGGGGGCAGGCTTGCAGGGTATACCCTTTGGTTGGCTGATGATGCATGGAGGGGATTGTAATCATGGCAATGTAACAATATACGATAGGATGAATGTAAAGCTAATGTTCTCCCATGTAAACTATCACATAATTCACAATAAAACATTAAAAACAAACAAACTACACATTCACTATTCAGCTTTGTTCATCTCCAGTTCTAGTTAAACCAATTCAAACCACTTGGATTGGGCAGGGAGAGGGAGGTCCTGGGGTGGTGCAAACAGTTTGCACTTGACTAGTAACCAAAAGAGTTCGTGGTTTGAACCCACCCAGTGGTATCACAGAAAAATGGACTGGCAATCCACTTCCATAAAGAGTACAGCCAAGTCCCAACACCGAAAAGTGTGTCATTTGAAAGTGATATCATTTGAAGGTCCTAGGTGGAGCAGAAGAAAGATGTGGAACAAAATTCAAAATTATAAAAAAAGAGCAGGCTTACTAGTTGGATAGAATCTGGTAGAAAACCCCCCCACCCCCACCCGGCACTATGGCACCCTTACCCAACCACAGCCCAATCTCCAGCCCAACAAAAGACAGGTCTATAAGGGGAATGGAGTCCCGGTGTGGCGCTGTAGGTTAATGCACCAGACTGCAAAGCTGTTTGAACTGAAGCGTTGGCAGGTCAAGCTCACCAGCTTCTCCTTGGAAACCCTGTACAGGGTCACTATGGGTTGGAACTGACTCAATGGCACTTAACAACAACAACAACAATAAGGGAAATAATAGCACTAGGGAGGTACACACACCTTAGAATAATCAGCCTATGGAGATCAAAAGGGCAGTGCTTACCTGAAGACAAAGTTCAGAAGGGTTAGGATAGAAGGGGGACTGGGGACCAGAAACACAAGAAGGAAGTGGGATGAGTGATGTTACCATGAGGCAAAATGTGTATGAACTGCAGAATAAAAAACCTGATCTGCTCTGAAAATCCTCACCCAACACACACACACACAATCACAGCTAAGAAAAGCCTATTTGTTGTTGTTCTTAAGTGCTGTCAAGTCAGTTTCAACTCATATCTACCCTGTATAGGGTCTCCAAGGAGCGGCTGGTGAGTTTGAACTGCCGACCTTTCGATTCAAACTGAAACCTATGTGGCAGTATTATTCTGCAACACATGAGGTCGCCACAAGTTAGAATTGATTTAATGGCAGCAGGTTTTTTTGCGGGGAGGAGGGAGTTTGTATTTGCAAGCACCATGGAAGGAAATGTCCTGCCCATACTCTCAAAAAGTTTGCAGGTAACTTTGCAGATCGATGAATTATTAAGTTCTCCAACACTGCCCTCAACAGTTGGCCTGTGATTTCCCACCTCCATAGAGATGCTAACGCAAGTGGAAGAAATGAGGAGGTACAAGAGCTGAATAGAAAATTCCAAAGATCAGCTTGAGAAGATAAAGCCAATTATTATAACAAAATGTGCAAAGATCTGGAATCAGA
>NW_006408544.1:20714711-20732316 GCF_000296735.1 Chrysochloris asiatica
AACAAAAACAACATGTGCTTGTTTATGCATTTCCTTTTGCCAAAGAACTATTCCTTCCCCACATCTCTGCCATCCAAATGCCTTCCGGTCCCTGAAAGCACATTTGCCATCACCTTAGTCCAGCCCCTTAATTTAACAGAGGAGGAAAATGGTCTGAAGAGGGGAGGTGACTTGCTCACTGTCCAAGTGAGATAAAAACAGGGCTTGGACATGAACCCAAATCCTGGCTCTTAGCTCTGAATGGGGTCTTCCCCAAAGTCATTGCTCTTTTTCCTAGACTGGTCCTGGACTAGGGTGAAGGGAATGGCAGAAAGTAACAGGAGAGGATGAGAGAGATGGGGTTGTTGTTGTTCTTAAGTGCCATCGAGTTGGTTCTGACTCATAGTGACCCTTTATAGGGTTTCCAAGGAACAACTGGTGGGTTTGACCCTTATGGTTCACAGTCCAGTGCTGATCCTACAGCGCCACACCAGGAGTCCAGTGAGACTGGGTGGTGGCAGCAGATACTTGGGAGCATCATAAGGCCCCCTGTGTATTTGGTCCTGGCCTCTTGGCCAGGGGGTGAATATGAGAATGGCTGAATTCTTTAAGGGTTGGGCCTTCCCTGTGACCAGTTAGTTAGTCTCCCTGTACCTTGCCAGGTTGGTACCACCAGCTCCATTTCTTGGAGTAAGATACCAGCTTGCCTGGACCACCCAGTTCATGAAGGCTGCAGCCTGCCAACCTCATGAGGACCGAGGTCACACCAAGTGCGTCTGCTGTGCACAGTATAACCCGGTCACCAGGACCTCAGGCAGTTCTGCTTCTGGGGAAAGGGCGGGAGAGCTAGAAAGGAAGATAGAGGAGGGTGGGCAGGCATGTGGGAAGCCTTGAGGTTAGGATCTGCCCCCAGACCCCTGGAGTTGGCCTCCCCTGTGCTGGCACTGCTGTGTGTGTGTGTGTGTGTGTGCCAGACACCTTAGGCTGGCTGGCCGACTGGCCGTGCTGTTCAGCCCTTCCTGTTAGGCCTGGGTGTGGCCATCTATCGGAATGCTCACACCTTTGTTTGTGAGGCTCCCACCTGGCCTGCCAATTCTACCTCCTTCCCTGTCCACCCTGAATGGTGGGTGAAATCCAGAGTGCAGGTCCTTGGGCTGTAGTAAGTCACCTTGGACAAGATGCGTGGCCTTCCCTGAGCCCTGCTTACTTTCTCTGTGAGATGAGGCACATAATGCCCAATGTGTCTGTGAGATTGAAAGAAAGAGCCAATGTTCTACCAAATACAATTCTGAGTTCCATACCTTGTGTGCAGGTATGGGATAAATGGGACCCATTATGGTGGTAACTTTTGTCCCTCAGGGCTTGCTCTGGCTGTGAACAGTGGTTTAGGACCGACATGTGCATGTCTGTATGGACATGTGTGTATGTGTGTGTTAAGCTATTGAGCTTTTGGGAAAAGAAAAGGAAAACAAAATAATCAAGTTATCTTAAGACAAAGAATATTATTTATGTAGAAAATAAAAGTTCAGGTTGTTGTTAGATACTGTGGTTAACAGTATGGTGACCCATGTGTTACAGAAGGTTTTCTTAGAGGATGTGATTTTTACAAAAACAGAGATGGCCAGATCTTTATCCTATTAACAACAACAACAACAAAATAATAATAGTAATAGGGATTTTAAGACTTAAAACTCAATTATTCAACTAAATTAAATTTAACAGTGGTCCCCAGCTCTTCCTGTGTGTCCCGCCTATACTGGTCGACACTGTGTGTGTGTGTGTGTGTTTGTGGTGGAGTGCAGAGGAAATAGAGGGAGGCCCAAGTCAGAGGACTCACCCTGGAGGGGTGAGGCAGAAATTGTTTTGAGATAAGCCAGAGGCTGGGACTGGCTCTGTTACAGAACAATGAGGGGGGGGGGCACCTGGGAGGAGCGCTGACTGAACTGAGCCTCTACCATGAGCTGTGTGCCCTGCCTGATGCCTTTTGTGTCTTCTCATAGCAACCCTATAAGATAGATGTTGTTGTTGTTGTTGTTGTTAAGTGCCTTTGAGTCGGTTCCGACCCATAGCGACCCTGTACAGGGTTTCCGAGGGTGTAAATCCTTACGGGAGTAGAAAGCCTCATCTTTCTCCCGCGGAGCGACTGGTAGTTTCGAACTGCTGACCTTATGGTTCGCAGCCCGATTCGTAACCACTACGCTACCAGAGCTCCTAAGATAGATGTTAGCATCCCATTTTATAGAAAAGTGAGGCTCAGAGAAGGGAAGTGGCTCGCCTGTGGCTGTCTGATAATGAAGGTGGAATTTGAACCTCATCAGTCTGCTAAAGTTGATGCTCTGAGTGTCTACAAAACCTTGAGATTTGACACCAAGAGTTCCTGTGTGTGTGTGTGTCTAGGAGATAATGAAGGGGGTGGCAGATATAAAAGCAACCCACATCTTCCCCTTTTATTTAAGAGAATAAAAAAATAAAATAGAATAGAAAAATAATAAAGAGAAATGGGAAAGAATGAAGAGTAAAGGAAGGAAATCACAAGGACTCACACAACCACACACAAACAGTTGGCTTATCTTTGGATCACGGGCTGAATGATTAACTTTTATAATGTGGTCTTTTGTAATTCTAGGAAGCAGATGAACAGCTAGTTGTTTGTGGCTCTTCGCAGCTCTTCATCTTTGAGCTCCTGAGGCTCCTCCCTGCCCTTATCACTTGCAGCCCAGAGAGGAAGCAGAAGGTAGGGGTCAGAGCTGTGAGCGGGTTGGTGGAGACACTCCCATGACAGCCACTTGCCTGCCCAGCCTCCTTCTTCTTGGCCCTGCCTCTGACTCCACCTCTGTTCTCTCTTCTCCTCCCAACTATTAACTTAAATGATTTGAACCCATCCCTTGGTGCTTTAGTAGACAGGCCTAGTGATCTGCTTCTCACAGCCTTGAAAACTCTAAGGGCAATTCTACTCTGCACACTCGGGGTCGTCACGAGTCAGAACAGATTTGATGCCAATGGGTTTATCTTCCCAATATAAACTCCCACTGTCAACCTCTGGGGCCCTGTTTTTCATTCAGAAAATATGGTCTCTGGGCTTAGAACACTTAAAGATAAACACCACACTACATGGGCCATGTAGGCACAGCTCTGATCTGCTCCCTTTGTCTCTTGTTCCCAGAGGAAGGGTTCAGGCAAGATGAGTTAACGTTTCCCAAGGGCTTTGTAAATGCAGGAACTTCTTAAAGACAGGGTCTGGCACACAGTAAGCGCTTAATAAATGTTAAAGGGCTGAGTGTGTGCAGTGTAATTACTGGGGGGTGGGGGGCATATGGGAGATGGAGACTGCCTCTGCCATTGTTAGAGGGGGTGACAACAAACGACTGTTTATAAACTGTGTGCAGTGTTTCAGCATAAATTTATCATTTTTATAAAAATATCCCTGTAGTTGGTCATAAGAACAAAAACATTTTTTGTAAACTTAGGAAAGCACTGGACTGCAAATCAGAAGGCTGGCAGTTCGAGCTCACCAGCTGCTCCTTGGGAGAAAGATGAAGCTTTCTACTTCTGCAGATTTATAGCCTCAGAAACCCTGTACAGGGTCGCTATGGGTTGGAACCGACTCAACAGCACTTAACAAGCTACCATATTGTGGTAATTAGTATTTGTGAATTTATAAAATAACTTTTTTGAGAATGAAGTCATTATTAAAGGGAAAGAAGGAGAAAAATTTTTTGTAAGGTTTTCATTCAGTTACTAGAATGTTGTAATTAATAATTTAGTAATTCAGTTTAAAAAGATTATACAAAACAATTTTGTTGTTGGTTATGTGCCGTGGAGTCAGTTCCGACTCATAGTGACCCTGTACAGGGTTTCCAAGGCTATAAGTCTTTATGGGAGCAAAAACCCTCATCTTTTTCCCGCAGAACAGCTGGTAGATTCGAACTGCTGACCTCGAGGTTCACAGTCCGATTCGTAACCACTATGTTACCAGAGCTCCGTAATTTTGTTGTTGGTATTCATATAATATAAGAAATATTGCATTTAAGCAATTTAAAATGTTATTCATTGCATATTATTCTATAATTGAAATTGGTAGTAAACATGAATAGGGATTCTTTCTGGTCTAAGAGGAGGTGACACTGAGTTACCACCCTGAGTGACATCCTCTGGTAATGCCACTGGTGCCCAGAATTTATCAGTTTATGGGCACCAGTTTATAACCCCATCATTTGATTGGGTAATTCCAGTAAACCTGAGGCTGCCATCATGATTATCTAATGTTTATGAAGCAGACACCAAGACCCAGAGACATAAAGTGGTATGTCCAAACTCACACAGCAAAGTAATAACAGAAATCAAACTCAAGCCCCCTGACTCTAACTATAATGAACTCATCATTATCGTCTGGATTATTACTACTGTTTCTTGAGTATCTGCTTTGTACTAAGTATTTTAGAAAAGCAAGATCTCATCTCTAATTATTACAATAATCCTCAACTTTCTCCCGGGGTTTGTGTGTGAGGCTGACTACAGCTCTCTGTCCAGGGACAGGCTGGAGGACACCTGAACTTATTAGCTCCCTCCTTGGGGCATTAAGCTGTGACCTGCTCAGCACTTTCTCAGTGGGGTGTTCACTTGCTGGGCACCACCCACTGTTGTTTTGCTGACTGGCCATTGCCAGGCCTTACTCCCTAAACTCTGTCTCCCTGCTCACCTCCTCCAGGAAGTCTTCTCCAGTAATCCTCTCCTGAATGAAGAAAGGGGTCTTAGACACCATACAGTCCATCCTCCCACCTCCGTTTCACTAATGAAAGCTACAACCCAGAGAAAAGGCCCACAACAAGTCGGGTGCAGCTGGGATGAGAACCTGTTAGCCAAGGCTCTTTAGGACCCAGCTGCTGTGACCATATTTAGCACATATGATACAAACTGTACCTTCTGCTGCGGGCAATTTGGCATTCAGATCTGTGAGCTCTGGGTCCCTGTTGGTCCCACATGATGGCCACATCCACATACAGCTTGGGTGTGGGAGAGACACTCCCAGACTCAGTGCCAGGGAGATGAGAGGATGGGATTCTGATCCTGTTCATCTCTGTGAAGGTCTGATTCTAGGTAATTTACAAGGGTTACATACTTTACTGCTGACCAAAAGGTTTACGCCCACTCAGCCTCTCCATGGGAGAAAGACCTGGTGACTGGCTCTTGTACAGATTGTTATTGTTAAGTGACATTGAGTTGGTTCTGACCCATAGCAACTCAATAGGGTTTACAAGGAGCAGATGGTGAGCTTGAACCACCGAGTTTTCAGTTTAAACACACTTTGCAGCCCAGGGAATTAACCCACAGCACCACACCAGGACTCCCTGATAAAGATTATAGCCTAGAAAACCCTATGGAGTCATTCTATTTTGTCACATGGCGTTGCCATAAGTTGGCAGTCAAGTCAAGGGCACTTAGCAACAATTATACAAACCCAAACCAAACCCATTCCCATCACATCCTTTTTGACTCATAGAAACTATAGGACAGGGTGGAACTGCTTCATAGGATTTCTGAGACTGTGAACTTTATTGAAGCAGACTGGCACATCTTTCTCCTAGGGTGTAGCTGGAGGTTCAAACCACCAACCAAGTTATCAGTCAAATGCTTAACCACTATACCACCTTTCCACTATAACAGCAACCAAATGAGGAATGTCCGTATTTTACAGATGAGGAAGCTGAGGCTCAGAAAGGTTAAGATATTAGCCCAGCTGTCAACCACAACATAGACTACCTCCTCTATAAACTGGTGCCAATAATAATGCAGCCCTTTGAAGGGTGCTGGGAGCATGTAATGTGAGAATAGATGTAAACATCAAAAGCAGCTCTAACCAAGATGATGAATGCAGACAGTGCTCGGTCGCCAAGTGTGGCTGGAACCACAATTGTTGATAAGTGCCATCGAGTCTGCACCAAATCACAGTGACCCTATGCACAACAGAATGAAACACTGCCGGTCCTGCACTAAACTCACAATTGTTACGTCTGAGCCCACTGCTCCTGCCACTGTGCCAATCCGTCTTGTTGGAGGTCTTCCGTTTTTTCTCCTACCCTCCACTTTACCAAGCATGATATCCTTCTCCAGGGACTGGTCCCTCCTGATAATATGTCTGTAGAATGAGAGATGAAATCTGGCCATCCTGGCTTTTAAGGAGCATTCTGGCTGTACTTCCAACACAGATTGTTTTCTTCTTTTGGCAATCCATGGTACTTTTAATATTTGCCTCCAACACCATAACTCAAATGCATCAATTCTTCTACGATTTTTCTTACTCACTGTCCAACTTTCACATGCATATGAGGTTATTGAAAATACCATGGCTTGAGTCAGGCACATCTTGGTACTCAAACTGACATCTTTGCTCTTAACACTTTAAAGAGGTCTTGTACAGCAGATTTGCCTAATGCAATATGTTGTTTAATTTCATGACTGCTGCTTCCATGAGTATTGATGGCTGATCTGAATAAAATAAAGTCTCTGGCAACTTCTAACTTTTCTCCTTTAATATGGATATTATTTATTTGTCCAGTGGTGAGGATGTTTGTTTTCTTTACTTTGAAATGCAACCCATACTGGAGACTGTGGTCTTTGTTCTTCATCAGTAAATGTTTTTTAAGTCCTCTTCACTGTCAGTAAGCAAGGTTGTATCACCTATGTATCGCAGGTTGTTAATGAGTCTTTCTCCAATCCTGATGCTTCAGTTTTCTTCATATAATCCAAATTCTTGGATTATGTGCTCATCATAAAGATTGAATAAACATGGCGAACACCTTTGCTAATTTTAAACCATTCGGTTTTCCTTTGTTCTGTTTGAACAACTGCCTCTTGGTCTATGTACAAGTTTTTTGTGAGTACAATTAAGTGTTCCAGAATAATCATTCTCTGAAATGTTGTCCATAGCTTGTCAAGATCCACACAATTGAAAGCCTTTGCATAGTCAATAAAGCACAGAAAACATTTTTCTGGTATTCTCTGCTTTCAGCCAAGAGACATCTAACATCAGCAATGATATCCTTCATTCCACATCCTCATCTGAACCCAGCTTGAACCCCTGACAGTTCTCTGTCAATGTATGGTTGCAACCATTTTTGTATTATCTTTAGCAAAATTTTACTTGTATGAGATTTAATGATATTGTCTGTTGATTTTCCTATTCCATGTGTCTCCTCTCTTTGGAATGGGCACAAATATGGATCTCTTCCAATCAGTTGGCCAGATAGTTGTCTTCCAAATTTCTTGGCATAGATGAGTGAGTGCCTGTGCCGCCTCATTTTGTTGAAAGATTTCAATTTGTATTCCATCAATTCCTGGTGCCTTGTTCTTTGCCAATATCTTCAATTCACCTGGATTTTTTTCCTTTAGTATCATTGACTCTTTATCATATGCTGTCTCTTGAAACGGTTGAACAGCAACCATTTCTTCTGATACAGTGACTCTGTGTATTCCTTCCATCTTATTTCAATGCTTTCTGCATCATTCAATATTTTCCCCATGGTGGTGGCTGTGTGCCGTGGAGTCGGTTCCGACTCATAACGACCCTGTACAGGGTTTCCGAGGCTGTAAATCTTTATGGGAGGAGAAAGCCTCATCTTTCTCCCGTGGAGCAGCTGGTAGTTTCGAACTGCTGACTTTGTGGTTCGCAGCCCGATTCGTAACCATTATGCTATAGAATCCTTCAATATTTCAAATTCAGGCTTGAATTTTTTATTCAGTCTCCTCAGCTTGAGGAGTGCTCAGCGTGTTCTTCCCTTTTGGTTTTCTAACTCCAGGTCTCTGCACATTTTGTTATAATATTTGAATATTTAAATCTTGAGCTGCTCTTTGAAACTTTCTATTCAGCTCCTTTATCTCCTCATTTCTTTCATTTGCTTTAGCATCTCTACTCTGGAGAGCAAGTTTCAGAGTCTCTTCTGACATCCATTTTGACCTTTTCCTTCTTTCTTGTTTTCTTAATAACCTTTTGCTTTCTTCCTGTATGATGTTCTTTATGTCATCCCACAACTCTTCTGGTCTTCAGTCTTTGGTGTCTAATGCATCAACTCTGTTCTTCAGGTGATCTCTAAATTCAGGTGGAATATATTCAAGGTAGTATTTTGGCTCTCCTGGACTTGTTTTAATTTTCTTCAGCTTTAGCCTGAATTTGTATGTGAGCAATTGATGGTCTGTTCCACAATCTGCTCCTGCCCTGATTATGGCTGGTGAGTGGAGCTTTTCCACCGTGTTCTTCCCCAGATGTATTCAATTTGATTTCTGTGTATTCCATCTGGTAAGGTCCATGTGGATAGTCATTTTTTACGTTGTTTAAAAAAGGTATTTGCAATGAAGAAGTCATTGGTCTTGCAAAATTCTATCATGCTATCTCCAGCATCATTTCTATCACCAAGACCATGTTTTCCAACTGACCCTTCCTCTTTATTTCTAAACTTTGAATTCCAATCACCAGTAATTATCAATACCTCTTGATTTCATGTTCTGACTGAAGAAATTGATAGAACTCTTCAATTTCATCATCACTAGCTTTAGTGGTTGGTGTGTAAATTTAACAATAGTGGTATTAACTGGTCTTCCTTGTTATTGTTGCTATTAAGTGCCACTGAGTCGATTCCGACCCATAGCGACCCTGTATAGGGTTTCCAAGGAGCAGCTGGTGAGCTTGAACCACCAACTTTGCAATTCAAATGACTTTGCAATCTGACACATTAGCCCCCACACAGCGCCATACCAGGACCCTGGTCTTCCTTGTAGGTATATGGATATTATCCTATCACAGATGGCGTTGTACTTCAAGACAGATCTTGATATGCTGTTTTAGATGATGAATGCAACACCATTCCTCTTCAATTTGTCACTCCTGGCATAGCGAACCATGTGAGTGTCAGATTCAAAATGGCCAATACCAGTCCATTTCAGCTCACTAATGCCTATCGATGTCTATGCATTCCATTTCATTTTTGACAATTTCCAATTTTCCTAGATTCCTACTTTGTACAT
Organism: Chrysochloris asiatica; assembly: GCF_000296735.1. Taxonomy (NCBI): domain Eukaryota; kingdom Metazoa; phylum Chordata; class Mammalia; order Afrosoricida; family Chrysochloridae; genus Chrysochloris; species Chrysochloris asiatica. The sequence goes on from NW_006408544.1 coordinate 20,723,709, forward strand.
TTCATGTTCAGATTGTTAACAGATACTTACAGTTGTTCCTCTTCATTTTGAGTTGTGCTTCATCAGCAAAAGAAGGTCCCAAAGGCTTTACTCCATTCGCGTCACCACGGTCAACTCTACCTTGAGGAGGCAGCTCTTTCCCAGTTGTATTTTGAATGCCTTCCAATCTGAAGGGCTCATCTTTCGACACTATAGCTGATAATACTCTGTTCTGGTGTTCTTCATCATGTTTTCATTGTCAATATTTTGGTGCTCAATGATAGTGTTCCACTGCTATTCATAAAAAATTCAGTAACTAAATATTTGCAAGTAGTCCATCTCTCCTTCTTCCTAGTCTGTCTTCATTTGGAAGCTCATCTGAAACCTGTCCAGGTTTTTAAACCTGCTGGTATTTAAAATACCGATGGCATAACTTCCAGAATCACAGCAACACATAAACCACCACATTATGACAAACTGACAGATATGTGGTAGGGAACCACAATAATGAATCCTAATACCAACTACTAGTTCCTGGCTTAGTTCTAGGTACAGTGTCTAAATTAATGCATTGACCCTTCACAATTATCCTATAATGTAACCTTTGCTACTATTTCCATTTTATAGAGTGGGGAACTGAGATGCCAAGTACCAATTGGAGATTAAAGAGCATGGGAGAGTTGGGACTTGGACCCAGCCCATCTGACCCAGAGTCCACCCTACTAACCCCTACCCTACACAACTTCCTTAAGGCAAGGCCATGCTCTCCAACCTGCACTTCCTTAGGTTTTGACTTCTATATTTCCTCTTACTGTAGCCAGAAGCTTTGGGAGAATAGCTCTGAGGGCATGTGGCTTTTTGAGTGAAGACATGCTACCTATCTGTAAGAGCTTGTTATTTAAAAAGATTACAAATCTGGTAGCGTAGTGGTTACAAATTGGGCTGCGAACCTTAAGGTCAGTGGTTCGAAACTACCAGCTGCTCCGCGGGAGAAAGATGAGGCTTTCTATTCCCGTAAGGATTTACACCCTCGGAAACCCTGTACAGGGTCGCTATGGGTCGGAACCGACTCGAAGGCACTTAACAACAACAACAACAACAAATCTAAAGCATTATAAAGCACCATCATTATCAACTCAACCCTAGCTATGCTGCACCTTTGCAAAAAAGTCAGGTACCTCTCTGAACTGTGGTTTCTTCTTCTGTAGCAAGAGCCTTCTAATTACCATTCATTGTCAACCAATGCAGGCAGGCAGGCTCTGAGGTTCCCCCAGTGAGCTCAGTCTCCTGGTGTTTATTCCCTTGTGTAGCCCCTTCTTTGAATGTCAACAGCACTTAATAGCTTGCTTCTAATAGACAGAATATAGCAAAAGGATGGGCGGATGCTTCTGAGACCAGGTTACAAAAAGACTGTGGCTTCTGTCTTGGGTGCTCTTTCTTGCTAGCTCTCTTGCTCTGAGAAAAGACAGATGCCATATTGTGAGTGGCTGTCCATGTGGCAAGGAACTGAGGGAGGCTTGTGGCCAATAGCTAATGAGGAACTGACCCCTGCCAACTGAGCGAACTTGGAAACAGTCAAGCCAGCTGCAGATGAGTCTGCAGCTCAGAAGCATCCAGGCTCCTGACCCATAGAGAATGTAAGACAATAAACATTTGTTGTTTTAAGCCCCTGAGTTTTGGGGGGATTTGTAATGCAGCAAGAGATAGCCAGTAGACCTAGTACTGGTGTAGGGCTGTAGGATAAAACATTGGACCGAAAGGTCAGTTTAAATCACAAGGTCGGTGGTTCAAACGTACCAACCACTCCTTGGAAACCCTATGTTGTTGTTAAGTGCCATCGAGTCGATTCCAACCCACAGTGACCCTGTATAGGGTTTCCAAGAAACAGCTGGTGAGCTTTAACTGGCGACCTTGCAGTTCAAACTGCTTTGCAGTCTGGCGCATTAACCCATAGCGCCACAACCCTATACAGGGTCATTATGAGTCGGAACAAACTCGACAGCACTTAACAACAACAATACCTAGTACTTGTCTACTTGGTGCAAGGCCCTATGCTATACATACATTCATTCAAGATACATTTATTGAGTGCCACTGTGTGCCACGGGGCCAGGTATTAGGTTTGCATTAACAAACCAGATGGATGTTGGCCCCACTCTCAAAGACCCAAGGCTGAGCTGGGAAGACAAGACTTTAAATGGATAATGTGAGCAGTGTTACAGGAATTCTGAGGAGGCCCTTGACCCAGGCTGGAGGAGGCAGCAGAGGTTTCCTAGAGGAGAGGATGTCTGAGACAAAACTTACATTAAAGGGAAGCTTCCAGGCCAAGGTAGACAGGAAGGACCCTCAGGAAGTAGCAGAAACTTGTGCAGGGCAGGCCAAGAAGACTTGTTGGCACATGCGGAACAAGGAGAATTAGAATGTGGCATAAGCCTACACTGCAAGAGAAAAGGCAAACAGGTATGTCATAGAGACAAAAGGATGGGCGGATGCTTCTGAGACCCGGTTACAAAAAGACTGTGGCTTCTGTCTTGGGTGCTCTTTCTGGAAGAACCTGGGATTGATCTGCTAGGCAGTAGGGAGCCATTGAGGGTTGACTGTAAGCAGTTGAGTAGTGTGGCCAGCAAAATTAAGTAACATGACACAAGCAATGGTGGTGGTGATGGATCTGTGTTGTAGAGAAAGTTCCGACTTAGAGAAACCTGTATAGGGTTTCTGAGGTTGTAAATCATTATGGGAGCAGAAAGCCGTACGATTCTCAATCAGTCAGGAGAAGCTGATTGATTCAAACTGTTGACTTTTTTTTTTATTAAATGTTTTTATTTTGCATTGAGTGAAAGTTTACAGGGCACATCATCAGCTTCACATTCAACCATTCATATAGCTTATTTCACTACATTGATTATTATCCCCTCCATATATCATCAGTTTACAGTGTTTCTCTCTATCCTCTTTAGCTTTTTTTTTGGGAGGGGGGGAAACTTGCCTTTTTGGAATTTACAGTCTCGGCTTTTAGGGAAGGTTTTTACATTTGTCTGTGGATATCCAGGGCTCATGTATGCGATTACTAACAAGCATTACTGAATAATCAGATGAGGGACAGTCAAACTGTTGACTTTTAGGTTAGCATCCCAACTTTTAATCCATGACGTTACCAGGGCTCCTTGACATTAAAGTAGAGTAGAAGATAGGTTGGCAGGGGCAAGCTGGAGGACAGGAATCCAGGGAGGACAAAAGCTACACTGGTTTAAGCAGGAAATGATGGAGTCTGGGCTAGCAGAGAGAAGCTGCATTATAGATCTGCAGACGTGAGATGCTCAAGAGTTGAGGTCTGACCAGTTGGAAGGAGGTGAGGGAAATAGAGGAGGCAAGAACGCTGTACAAGCTTCTGGCGGTGATGTTTGGCTGTGCCTTTAGTTAGGAGAGTGTGAGTGAGCATGTGGACAGGTACTGGATGGGATGAGCAAGGTAAGGGGATGAGTTGACCAGGATGAGTTGGCCCGAAGAAAGCTTCAGAGATAGTCTCTCTAGGACGCAGGTCAACCCCTTAGCCCAGGAAAGAGATGCTACAGACCTGGTCTGAGACAGGTGTGCAGAAGAGGAGAGGTACAGTGGAAAGGTATTTGGAAGCCAAAGGGCCAGGGCTTTGAGAGAGTCTGGATGGGGTCCATGCAGACAGAAGGGACCACCACGACCCCAGGCCGGGAGTCACCCACCTGCTGCGCATAGCCTAGCGCCTTGTCATAGAGTGCGATGCCAGCCGCCAGCACCTGCGCGCGCTCCTCCCGGCTAGAGCAGCCGACGTCGAAGCCGTGCGCGTAGCCCTGCTCCGCCAGGCAGCGCGCTGCACGAAGTTGGGGGTCCCCGGTGGTCTCTGGACCCGCCTCCAGGCCCATGAGAGCGGCCAGTCGACCGGCACACTCCTCCTCCTCTTCCTCTTGTCCCAGCCGCCCGTATACGTGTGCCAAATTGGCCCAGGCGTTAAGGTTGCCCGGGTCATCGCGAGCTACTTCGAGGAAGCGCTCGCGGGCCTCGTCCAGTTCCTCCAGGTAGAAGGCGAAGGCGCCCAGGAGGTGGCGCACGGCAGGACGCTGCGGGGCGGCTGCAAGCTTGAGTTCCTGTCGCAGGCCCTCCCGCTGCAGCTTCAAGTCCCTGGCACGGAGCTGGGTCGGCGAGCACGGCTCGAAGTTCAGCTGCATTTCCAGGTGGAAGTGGCCTGGGAGGTAGTCCAGATCGTCGATGAGGGCGTCCAAGTCCTCACTCAAGGCCTCCGGCTCCGCCATGGCTGTCCCGCGACTACTCCGGCCTCGTCCTAGTGCTCCTTCCGGAGGCTGCGGAGGGTAGTAGACGGGAGAGCCCCTGAGAGAGTCCAGCTGGAGGCGAAGGGTCAGCGCGCTTGCTCAGAGGCCAAGGCCGTGGCTGCCTCCTGGTGCTGGGGCCCCTCCCGTGGGTGGGTCGGGCTCCTGGAGCGCCCTGTGGGTGTTTCCGCTTTCGATGCTCAGAGGCTCTTAGACGCCAGCCTTGCATAATTTAGGTGCTCCAGAAAAACAGGTGTACCGCCAAGTTGGAGAGTGAAAACCCGGTGCCTGGCAAAAGGCATGTTCTTATTTTCCCTGCTCAGCAGATAAGAAAACTGACTCTTAGGAGGAAAGAACTTGACGGGGTCACAGACCTGGGGCAAACCTGGCGCATGCTGATGGACCTGAGGCGGAACCCGCAGTTTGCTAAATCCAGCCGGGTTCTTCTGTGGGCGCTGGCCCACTTTCTGCTTGAGTGAACTGACAGTGTTAGTGGAAATGACCTTCACTTCTCTTGCTGTCCCATCTTGCTGTCTCCTGTGATATCTTAGCCTCCCAGGCATTTCTTCAGAGTTCTCCTTCCTCAGAACCCAGGAACTTGCCACCTCCCGCCTCATTCCTTTGACCATATTTCCCAGCCATCCCCTGCTGGGATTTTCTTGTCTCTTCTCTGCTCAGATCTGGCCACTGTGAAAAGACTATGGGAGACTCCTGCTGACTGTAATCCCCATTCTCATCTCTAATAAAGTGTGACCTCGGTCAACTCCCTCATCCCTCTGTGCCTCACTTTCTGCATGGGTTAAATGAGTGTGAAATCGCAAACACCCTAGGACAGGGGAGATACTAGGGGTGACCCTAGGGTGGCCCTGGTAAGTGTGGCCTCTCACCTTCTCCGTTTGACTTCCATCCCATCCTGACACTCCAGTTTGAGTCCTGGATGTCTTTCTTTTGCCAATCTTCTCTCCTAGGACCGGATTTAACCTCTAGTCTGCAGACTGGGCCAAGCATTGGCCAACAAGGACTGCCTGATTCTCTAATACTTGGGATTTGTTGTTGTTGTTGTTGTTGTTGTTGTTGTTGTTGTTAAGTTCCGTGGAGTCAGTTCAGAGTCACAGTGACCATGCACAGGGTTTCGGAGGCTGAAAATCTTTTACAGGAGCAGAAAGCCTCATTTTCTCCCATGGAACAGCTGGTAGTTTCAAACTGCCGACCTTGAGGTTAGCAGCCCAATTCATAACCACTACGCTACCAGAGCTCCTTTGGGATTTGTAGCAGGTCTGAATTTTTGAATTCCTCCTGCTCCTCATTCCACTTGGGACTGGATTCCTTAAATGCCTGTTGCGTCATCTTCTAAGATAATAGACCATCGTCTTCTGAAGAGGTGGTGATGATTATGTACCGTGGAGTCTACTCCGACTCATAGTGACAATGGATAGGGTTTCCAAGGCTGTAAATCTTTACAGAAGCAGAAAGTCTCCTCTTTCTTGGGAGGAGCACCTGGTAGATTCACACTGCTGACCTTGCAGTTAGCAACCTAACTCATAACCCACTATGCTACCAGAGCTCCTTCAAAAGAGGAAAACTAGTCAATTAGTCAACTTTAGAAACCAAAATGTAAATCAACATAGTGTTCTGGTACTATTTTTCACCTGTCAATCTTTAAAAAAATAAAATGTAATCATTTAAAAATAAAAATTTGTCAATGTAAATTGTTGGTGATGAGATGAAACTTGAGCTTTAAAGGATCAGGGGTGGATTCCCAGAGGGTCTGACTTTTGATCTGACTCTAAGATAAGGAAGAGTTGGGTGGGAAGGGCAGGTGAGGAAACATTCCAACAAAGGGAAAGTCATTTGAAAAGGCCTGAAGTTTTACCAGTACAGGTGTGTCCTGGGGACAGAGCAGTCTTGTGTGTCTGAAGTGACAGAGAGTGAGGAGGAAATGACCAGAAATGAGGGCTGGAAGCAGGGGCTGAGCCCCATCAGAGAGGCCTAAATCCTAGCTGACAAGAAGCTTCACTTGGCTCTCTTGACTTAACAGAGTTTTGAAGCCTGGGTGTGTTAGATACTCTCGCAGCCATATTCATGGTGTGATCTTAGATCTCAGAGTGTGACCAAGACAAGAAACTGTCCCTATCTGGGCCTTAGTTTCCTCTTCTGTAGCATGCAGGTAGGAAGAGTAGGAGGTAGGAGCCATGGTAAGGAAGTTGCTGTGACAGGGAGGCTTTGGGCAGACCTTGGACAGGCTCCAGAGTTGACTCACCCTGGCCTGCTCTGGCCTGCCTGGCAACCAGGATTCCCAGCTCAAAGGATTTTGACCCACACCTATCTGGTCACTGCTCCATGAGCCCTGGAGTCAAGGGGCTCACGTCAGGAGAAAGAAGCAAAGCAGTCCCACCTTGCCCAGTCCCAGGGCTGGCCAAAGGGCCTCTTGGGGCATAGGACTTCAGAGTGTATGCATCCATGCCTCACTGACTCCTTAAAACAGCTCTTCCAGGCAACCATGGATGAGAAAATTGAAACTTAGAGATGGTAGGTAACATGCCCAAGGCTACTGTCTAAGAAGCAACAGAGGCAGGATTCTAATGTGAGTCTCTTTGAGGAAATTTGCATTACTGGCAAACTGGAGTAGATTCATTTATTCACTTGTCATTCCACTCATTCAGCAAATATTTATTGAGCAATTACTATGTGCCAAGGTACTGCACCGACTCTGGAGATACACACACAAACACTCAAAAGAGTGAGTTAGACAGAGTCTCTGCCCTTAGGTGTTATGTAAGATCCCTTTTCAAGGGCTGGGAATGACTTCTCATTAAGTCTCTACTATGTATCAGGAATTTTATCTAAATGATCTCATTGAATCTTTGAAGTAAAAGCTCCGTTTTACTGATAATATGAGCTGAAACCCAGAGAAGGAAATGATTTATCCAAGGTAACACAGATGAGAAGGGGCAGTGCCTATGTTTGGGTGACTTGGTATTCCATTCTGTGTGAGTCCCTGAAGCCTGATGCTTCCGCTCATGAGCTCAGCAGTGCAGTATGGCCATTCTGCCAACCATATGCCCACTAGGCCTGGAGCCCGAGTTCAGCTCCTGACTGTGTTCAGGTCTGCTCTTCCCGTTTAAATGCCAGCTTGGGATATCAGAAAGGCAGTGTGTGGGGCCTCGAAGGAGCCAGCTGTACCACTGGCTGGATGCAGGACTCCACGTAAGCCTTCAGTCTTTTCATGATTGAATGAGAACTCTCTGCCTTTAGGATGCCTGGTGTCGCGCTGTAGTCGTATCAGCACTGGACTTCGAACTACAAGGTCAGTGGTTCAAACTCACCAATCGCTCCTCAGAAACCCTAGACAGGGTCGCTGTAAGTCTAAACCGAGTCAATAGCACTTAACAAGCTTTAAGGAGCCCTGGTGGTAGAGCGGGTAAGTGCATGACTGCTAACCAAAAGGACTGCTGTTCTACTCTGTGAGCCAATTTGTAGGAGAAGGATGTGGCAATGTTGGAAACCCTATGGGGTACGTCTACTCTGTCCTATAGGGTTTCTAGGAGTTGGAATCAACTTGACGGCACACAAAAACAATAACATAAGCCCCTGGGGAGGATCCAAGGAGATCATGGGAAATATTAAACTATCTCTTAGCATGGCAAGCACTGGGGGGAGGGGATATAGGGGGAGGAGAATAGAGAGCTGACCATGTCCTGGTGGGAGCATACACCCTCTCAACAACTTTGTTCACCTGGCAAAGTACACATGTTCTGATACTGTTTGGAATTCTCCTCCTCTAGGAAGCCCTCCTTGATCTATGCATCTACAGACTGGGTCAGATGCCTCCTCTGTCATAGGCCAGATTACACGGGGGTCATTGTTTCCCCGGTTTAGATCTTCTGGGTCCCAGGCACCTTGTAAGCACCTGCCCAGAATGGGTGCCAGAGGGTGTCTAGGGGCAGAATGAGTTCTGACTCCCTCCCTGCACCCTGCTTCCTCTCACCATAGGTTGTTGTCCCTCCAAGCTCTCTCTCCTAGCTACTTACGGCACCCAGCTTCTTCCCCTCTCCAAAGTGGAAGAGTCCAGAAGCCCTCTTTTGGGAAATGAGGTCGTGCCCTTTCTGTGGGCCTCAACTTTCCCATCAGCACAAGCTGGGCCTTAAGCAGTAGTTGTGAGCCTGAGCTCTCCCAGACTCCATGCTGGGCGCTGGGATAAAGTGAGAAATCAGGCCCTGCTCAACAAACTCAAATCCAACTATATGCATCCATATTAAACACCAAGAGGAACCGTCACATCTTGTAGGGCTCAGGGAAGGCTCTCTGGTAAGGCAGCGTGCGTAGAAGAA
>NW_006408544.1:20732421-20737754 GCF_000296735.1 Chrysochloris asiatica
CAGCGGTGGCAGCCGGAGTGTTGGGGCTCAGAGCAGTCTTGGAGAGAGAGGCGGAGCTCCCTCATGCTCTCCAGGGCTCGGGGTGAGCCGGTGCCATGGCTACCAAGTGGTTTGTCGGGGCGCCCTTCGGGGTACAGAGTGCCAGGTGTGACCAAGGGCTGAGGAGGCTGATATGAGTCCTGGGAGGGTCTGCGTGCTGGGGCTGTTCAAGGCAGCCCCTGGCTGGCTGCTCTCTGCCTCCCTGGGTCTTCCCTTAACTCTCTGGAACGTCCGACCCACTCCCAGCCACCCTCAGCTTGGGATAGCAAGTGAAGGCAAGTGGGAGGGAAAAGAGAGTAGAACTTCTTCACCCCACTCACACGTGCCAGCACTTCGTTAGTAAGTTGTTTAAAGCTGTTACAGGAGCACATACTGTGTGCTGGGCTCAGAGAGGTGAGGTGGCCAAAGCCACAGTTAGGTCACTCAACTTGCAAGTCAAGGGTAGGATTTCAACCCAGGTGCCTTTGTTCCCTCACTCATTAAAAAAGAAAGGAAGAATAAAGGAAGGGAGGGAAGGAAAGAGAAAAGAAGTAATGAAAGAAAGGAATAAAGGAATGGAGGGACAGAAAGAGAGAAGAAGGAATGAAAGAAAGGAATGGAGGGAAGGAAAGAGAGAGCGAGAGAAAGAAAAAAGAAAGAGAAAGAAAGAAAGAAAGAAAGAAAGAAGAAAGGAAAGAAAGAAAGACACAGTTCTAGAATCTGGGGATACAGCAGTGGATGAACTCTGTACCCAGAGTTTGCATTTTTGTGGGGAAGGATGGCTAGGGTGGGTAATAACAAAGGAAACATGAAATGCTGGAAAGTGAAAATTGTCAAGGGAGGAAAATAAAGTTGGGAGAAGGAGCTGGTGAATGCCAGGAGAGTGGGGGTTGTACCTCACAAGGTGACTTTTGAGCAAAGACTTTAGAGGCCGGGACACAGGTAGGGAAATATCTGTTGTTGTTGTTAAGCACCATTGAGTTTCCTTAGACTCATAGTGACCCTGTATAGGACGGTTTGCAAGGAGTGACTAGTAGGTTTGAACTGCCAACCTTTCAGTTCACACTGACCTCGTGGTCTAGTGCATTATTCTGCAGTGCCACACCAGGACTCCATGGACTATCTAGGGAGATGGAATCAGCAGGGACAAAGATCCTGAGGTGGGAGCAGCCTGGTAATGTTCAAAACACTGAAATCTTTATCTATCATGGGTCAGTTCCAGAGTCCCCTCCCCTGGGAAGTCAACTCTCCCTCTTAAGAGCTGTCCAAACCAAAGACTGAGTGGCAGCAACAGACCTTCACTGGGTCTTCCTCCCTCCCTAGGTTTGATGTCTCTGCTGTTTATCCCAACCAGAAGAAGTTTAGCACCTTCACGGAGGCCCCATATTCCAGGCGTTATTCCGTGGAATTGGTGAGTTCGTGCATGTGGCCTAGCCATTGGCCCTCTGAGGTTCCCTACCGTGAGGGCCACGGCTCACAGCACAGAGTGTGGCTCAAAGTCAAGGCTTCAGACCTGCTTAATATATGCAGGAGTATAGCAGCGTCTTGGGAGAAATCTGCTATAGGTCTGCATTTATTAAGCAATCCGCTTCCATGAAGATGATAGTCAAGAAAATCCTATGGACCAATTATATTCTGTAACAGTGTTACAGTGAAAAGAACACGAGTTTGGGACCACAGAGACCTGAGTTCTATTCTTAGCTCTTCTACTCACAAGTTACTACTTCTCCCTGGCATGTAAGGAATAGAACTAAATAATGGTAGAGACTTCTGAGAGTTGCTGCAAAGAGGAAATGAAAGAACATAAATATAAAAGATCTGGGAATGTATAGCAGTCTTTGGGATGACAGAAAGATGTCATGCTTGAGTTTACTAAGCCCCTTGGTGCCAGGCCAGGTGCTGGGGGTGAGGGACACAGAGAGTCACTGTTTGTCCCCCTATCTTCTGGTTGGGGAGGTGCTGGGGACCACTTGCTCTGTGGGTGGATTAGGTAGGTGTGGCTGACACGGCTCTGACAATTCTCTGATTCAGTCCCACATAGGACCTGGGACCTATGGCTCCAAGGAGACTTGCTTCAGCAAGAAGACGCTGAACAAGGAGGTATGCACAGGCTGGGCCAAGGCCCAAGAAGCTACCCGGTTGACCCAGTTGCCCCACTTCCAGTACCAGGCCATTATGAGAGAGAAACAGATGCAGGTAAGACTCCAGGGCCCACGCCCCTTTCCTCTCCAATTGTAGATGCTTCAAGTGTGACCTTCGTTGTCCTCCTGGTCTAGGAGGAGCATCCGCTGGGCTCCTTCCTGCATGTTGTTGTTGTTAAGTGCTGTCAAGTCGATTCTGACCCATAGGGACCCTGTATAACGTTTCCAAGGAGCAGCTGGTGAGCTTGAACCACTGACATTACAGTTCACACGACTTTGCAGTCTGACGCATTAGCCCACAGCGCCACACCAGGACTCCATAGAGCTCCTCAAATTTAAAGTTTTCCCTCCACTCTTTTTTCTCTTGGGGCAGGAGGAAAAGCTGGGGCCTGGCTCTTACAATTTCAAAGACTTCTTGGAACAGCTACAGCAGAAGCCAAGCAGCACCCGGGGACTGCTCAGCTCTGGGGAGATTCGATTCCGAGGCCTCATCGGGGTGGGTATTCTCACCTATGGAGCAGTAGTCCTTGAAAGCCTCCATGCCTGGGAGATGCCTTTCCTGGGATGCCTCTCCTCTTCCAGCTTGCCCAGGCTGTCCTCCAGTTCCCTACACACCTTCTGCTTTCCTGTGTCTCCATTCATCTCCCCGATCAGATTGAGCGTTCCCTGCAGGCAGAGACAGACCTGATTTATCAATGAGTCCCTAGCACAGAGCACAATTAAGTACTAAGCAAATTTGTTGTTCTGTATATCCATCCATCCTTCAATCAATCCAGCAAATAATGATTGAGTACCTACTAAGTGCCATGCACTGTTCTAGGTTTTGAGGATCCAGCAATGCTGAAGACAAGGTCTCTGCCCTTGTTTTGTTTTTTAAAAACATTTTTATTGGGAATTGGGAGAAAGTTTACAGAGCAGATCATCAGTTTTACATTTAGCAATTTATACCCATTTTGTTTCCTATCTCCCGTCAAAGGAACATCACTTATCCCACTTCCTCCCTTTGTTTCCTGTTTCCATTCCTCCTTTCCTAACCCTTCTGAACTTCATCCTTGGGTACATGCTGCCATTTTGATCTCCACCGGTTGGTTATTCTAAGGTGTGAGTTCCTAACTAGTGTTGTTGTTCCCTTTCTGAACCTATTGTTGGGCTGAAAATTGAATCATGGGGTGAGTTCAGTTTCAGACCTGACAGGTGACCAAAGGTCATGGTTGTGAGGTTCCACCAGTCTCTATCTGATCAATAAACCTGGTATCTTTTTATGATTTTGAGTTTTGTTCCATATTTTCTCCCACTCTATCCAGGGTCATCTAATGTAATCTCTTTCAGAGTAGTTGGTAGTAGTAGCTGGGCACTGTCCAGTTCTTCAGCTTTTCTGGTCTCAGGATCATGGAGACTGATGTTTACTTGGTCCACTGGACAGTTTACACATAACTTTGGTTTTCTTCACTTTTTTTTTTCCTCACAGGGAAGATCAATAGTTGCACCTTAGATGGGTGCTCACAAGCTTTTAAAACCCCAGTGATTACTTACTAAAGTAGGATGTAAAACATTGTCTTTGTGAACTATGTTATGCCAATTAACTTGGTGTTCCTTGAGACTATGGTCTTGAGTCCTGCCCAGGGGCTCATCCCCTCAAGGTGTTTCCTTATGTCTAAGAAGTTTTAGTAACTCCCCCCCTACTTCCTCCATGTGCTCCTTTACATTCATAAATTTATTTGCAGGGAGAGACCAATAGTTGCATGTTAGATGATGACTCATGAGATTTTAAGACCTCAGCTACTACTAACCAATGTAGGATGTAGTATGTTGTATTTGTGGACTATGTTTTGCCAGTTGACCTTGGTGACCCCTAAGACTATGATCCTGAACCCCCAGGCCCAGCAATTCATTCTCTCAAGATGTTTGGTTATGTCTAAGAAGGTTGCAGGTCTTTGGTGCGGTATGCGCCACCATTTTCATGACTATATTTATAGCAAAGATAAATACCCATATACACATATTCTCTGTCAAATCTATATATACTTGTGGGTATATTATTACTATTCCTTTTGTAACTGTTCAGCCTGAAGTGTCTATTCAATCATATATTGCCTTCTAGTTCATCTATGTAACCTGTGTATTAGTTTCTTTCCAAGTTTAAGACAATTAAGAAATCTGTTTGATTTCCTCTCCATTTGGAAACTCTGTTACTATACTATTCTGTCATTTTACTTTGTCTTCCATTTTAATTGTCTTCCTTACAAATTCATACATCTAGTTCCCTATTTTTCAGTTTTCCCCTATTTTCAGTTTGTGTTTTACTTTGGATACTTCTATATCTGAGTTGACTTCTGGGTGGTGGTGTCAAGTATGTTAATCTTAGGTTGTTGTCTACTGTTGTTGGCTCTCTGTCCAAAAAACTCCCTTTAGCATTTTTTTTTTTATAAGGTTGGTCTGCATTTTATAAATCCTTTTTGATATATTTACCTAGATGTATTTTAATTTTGCTTTTGTATTTGAGGAGAAATTTTGCTCCTCTGTGTTAGAAGAAGTACAGCCAGAATGCTCCTTAAAGCCAGGATGGCAAAATTTCATCTCTCATATTTCAGACATGTTATTAGGAGGGATGAGGCCTTGGAGAAGGACATCATGCTTGGTAAGGGGAGGGTCAGCAAAAAAGAGGAAGACCCCCAATGAGATGTATTGTCATATAGCAGCAATGAACTCAAATGTAACAATAATTGTGAGGATGGTACCGGACCAAGGAGTGCTTCTTTCTGTTGTGCATAGGGTCACTATAAATCAGAACTGATTTGATAGCACTTAACAACAAAATCCCACAGCTCTTCTGGCCTTTGGTCTTAAGTGTTTAATGTGTCAAATCTGTTCTTCAGATGATCTCTAAATTCAGGTGGAATAAATTCAAAGTCATATTTTGTCTCTCATGGACTTCTTTTAATTTTCTTCAGCTTCAGTTTGAATTTGCATATGAGCAATTGATGGTCTGTTTCACAGTCTGCCCCTGGCCTTGTTTTAACTGATGATATGGAGCTTTTCCATCATCTTTTTCCACAGTCAATTTGATTTCTACGTATTCCATCTGGCGAGGTCCATGTGTATAGTCATCTCTTATGCTGTCTAAAGAAGGTATTTGAAAGGAACAAATCATTAATTTTGCAGAATTCTATCATG
>NW_006408544.1:20739562-20755221 GCF_000296735.1 Chrysochloris asiatica
ATAGGTCAAGTTCATCAAATTGTAGCAAATTACACTTGTTTTCTTTCTTCCTCTAGTCAAGTTCTGATCATCCAGTCATTGAAGCTAGGCCAAATGGGTACTATCTGCAAGTATGGGCATTCTTGTGCATCTACCCTCACTTCATATCAGTTCAGTCTCCGTTCTAGTCCTCTGTGGCTATTTCCTTGCCCATGGCTCAGGAGTCCCCATGTCTCACCATACTGCTGGCCAACCAGTTCTCAACATACTCCAGGTTGACAGGAGTCTATTTAATGTGGTCAGACTCAGCCCTCTTCTTCATTGCTGCTTTTCCCCTACTTCTCCTCATCAGTAGACCAATGTAGTCCCCAGCAAGATTATATGCCTGCTTGTGTATTCCCTTTGAGTTTCAGTCTTGGAAGAGGTTTGCCCTGAAGGGACTTGATTGCTTGCTTTGATGATTCCCCTGCAGACAACTTGCTTGTTCTTATGGTAGCTAATCAGACTGCCATTTTTGTTTTTGATTTTTTTCCTGCTGGATGCTCTTTCAAGAAGTATCTTCTGTTCCTTTAGCTACTCCACTCTGTGCTGCTTGTCTTTCCAAGTGGAAATTTCCCACCTCAGAAGATTCTGGAGGGGGATCAAGATTCCATGTAAGGTCTTGTACACTACAAAGGCTCTGCAAGAAGCCTCTTTCACTGGGCAAGTTCTAGCACCCCTTTTAGGTTGGTGATTTTCTTTTAGAGTCTGTTTTGTTTGGGGTTCATTCAGTTTCTTCAATACATATCTTCCCATTTTTTATGACATTAACGTTTTCTTTCAACAACTCTTTGACAAAATTTTTTGTGCTTTTTTTTGGAATCTCTTTCTTTTCTGGAATTCTGATCACATGTAAGTTATTCCTCTTGATGGTGTCCCACATAAATCTTAGGTTTCATTTGGATTTTTTAAAATTTCTTTTATTGTTTTTCTAGAAGATTAGAATTGAGATGTTTGTCTTCAAGTTCACTAATTTGACCTTACATTGATTCTACTCTTTTGCCCTTTCAGTGTATTATCTATTCTGAAACTTAGTATTCATTTTCTAGATTTCTTTTTGCTGTGTTTGTATGTTTTCTAATTTTTAAGTTTATTTCATCAGTTCTTATAATGGTTTCCTGAATTCTTCTAAAGTTTTATCTTTGTTTTCCATGATTTTGTCTTCAGCTTTCTCAATCTTTCTCTCATCTATTGAAGGTACCTAAATGTAATTATTTTGAATTCATTTATCATATAGGTTTAATGTCATTTCTTCATCAGAAAGATCACTTGTTTGATCCACTCTGTCTTCCTTCTTCCTGCAAACTGAAATTGTTTTCTGTGAGACATTATGGTGGTGTTGCATTGGTATTTCATTGGTGGTTGTACGTTGATGTGTGCACAGGCTGTCACCACCTGCTTCCTAGTGGGTATGATAGAGACTGTGAGTGTGCATATAGTTCTCTGTTTGCTGTTTGTGTAGCATAGTTCAGGGCAAGTTTGGCTGGTGTTAGCTGCAGTTTATTGATTATCAGATGGTATAAGAGTGGATAGTAGTCCTCATTCAGTGATATTGAAGAAAATCTGAGTGTGACTGGGCTATATGGGCATGGCTGCACTCTCACATTGGGTTGGGACAAGAAAAAAACAAAATAAACTACATCAGAAAATAAAATAATAAAGGAAAAAGAAAACTAACAGTGGGGAAAGCAGGCAAACAACAGCAAGAAAAAAGAATGCAGTAACTGAAAAAAAAGGAGAGTAAAATAAAAACTAGAGACGAGAAAAAGAAAAGATAAAGAAATGTAATAAGTCAAACTTGTTGTTAAGTACCATCGAGTTGGTGCCATGTCATAGTGATCCTGTATAGAGTTTCCAAGAAGCAGCTGGCAGATTTGAACTGCCAACCTTGTGGCTCACATTCCAGTGCTGATCTTACAATGTCACACCAGAAGTCCCCAGAAGGAAAGTAAAATAAAAATAAAAGATGAGAAAAAGAAAAGATAAAGAAATACAATAAGTAAAACTATGAGTTCTGACTCACAGTGACCCTGTTTAGAATTTCTGAGGAGCAACTGGTGAGCTTGAACCACCAACCTTACAGTTCAAACCGACCCTGCAGTCCAGTGCATTAATGTATAGCACCATAATAGGGAGGGGGAAAAAAGAGAAAGAGAATAGTAAAGGAAAGAAACTAAGAGGAAAGATATAAAAAGAAAGAAGGAAAGGAACAAAAGAAAAGAGAGAAGAAAAGAAAGACAAAAGAAAAGATTAAACAACAACAACAAGGGAAGGGAAAGAAGAGAAAAAGAAAGAAAGAGAGGAGAAAATTGGGGTAAGGACAGGTCCCAGAGAGGAGAAAACTATGGGAGACCAGGCACTCAGTGTGGTTTGGCATGCTCTGCCAGTCAAGGAGTTCCTGGTGTGTGTGTGTGTGTGTGTGTGTGTGTGTGTGTGTGTGTGTGTGAAGGGGTTGATGGAGTTCCTATAGACCTAGCTGTTATCTGGGGTTAGTGGACCTAATCTGGAAATAGTTTATGCCAGTTCAAAAGGTGGCTGAGGTCAGGTACTTGTTTCTGGAAGGAACTCTTTTGGGCTCAGGGTGGTGGCCAGGACCCAACACTGTACATTCATTTGGTCTGATGAGGTAGAGCAGCAGTGTGCAGGCTCTTCCAGACTTGGGGGAGATGAACTCAGCTCCTGATCCAAGATGGTGCAGTTCTGATCCCAGGTAGAGCAGGAGTTGTGCTGGATTGGGGAATGTCAATAGCCAATGGGTGTGTGAGGGTGGGGGCTGGCTATGTTTCTGATACCAGGATTGTGTGGGGAACAAGGGAAGATTCCACCATTTTTGTTTTTGTTGCCAGCCACCAGAATAAGTTTGTGTTGTCAGGCAACTGTCCTGATGGAACACTGCTTGCAAAAGTTCAAAATGGCCCTGCCATATCAGGTCAGCTGACAATTCATCTGTCTTTCTCTTATCTTGCTGGTTTATTCATCTTTATCTCCTTGTTGATGTTTAATCCACATCTCTATCCTTTCCTCTGAAGCTTAGGGTTCCAGTATAATTTCACTTGTTCTCTTGTGTCTTTGTTGGAAAGGATCTGTGTAACATGTTTTCCTTGTCCGCCATCTTGCTAGAGGTCTCTTTCATGAACTTTTTGAAGTACTGTCATATGTAACTAGTCCTATGAGGAGAAAGCAGCCAGAGTGCTCCTTGGAAGCCAAGATGGCCAAACTTCGTCTCTCATACTTTGGACATATTGTCAGGAGGGACCAGTTGCTGGAGAAGGATATCATGTTTGGTAAGGTGGAGGATCAGAGAAAAAGAGGAAGACCCCCAACTAGATGGATTGGCCAAGTAGCAGCATCAATGGACTCAAGTGTGGCAACAGTAGTGAGGTTGGCCTGGGATCGGGCAGTATTTCGTTCTGCTATGCATAAGGTCTCTATGAGTCGGTACTGAGTCGATGGCACCTAACAACAACAACAAATGAGGAGAAATGGGGTAAAGAGGGAGTACAATGATGAGGTGCAATTTACAGAGTGGTCAGGGAAAGCTTCTTGGAAGAGATGGCATTTGAGCAGACCTGCAGGACATGAGCACTGGAAAATTATGGTATCTGAGGAAAGCGTTCCAGGAGTGGGAACACCAACGGCAGAAGGCTATTGTGACTGGAGAGGAGTGGGCAGGGTCAAGAGGAAGAGACGGATCTTGAGGACCATGTTGCCAAAGCAGGGACAGTGGAGGGTTTTGACAGGTGAAGGGTGCGATCCATGCTTTTAGAAAAACATCGAAGGTGTCTGGGTAGGAGGTGATGCCAGTGCGGGGCGGAAGTGGCAGGAGGTCTGTGTGGGCAGCAATATAAATGGGAGTGATCATCCCATGAGGGGAGGAGGACACTAAGGTCCCAGCTTAGGAAGACCATGAGGGAGGCAGCAAGAGCCACACCCTCACCCATGCCACCACTGCAGTGTGTGAAGGGCCCTTCTCCTCTCCAGTCCCCCACTTATGTCCTCTTGTCCTGAGCTCTCTGCAACCACCACTCTTCATGCTTCTCTCACTCCTCAAACATGCTGTGCTCTCTTGACCTGGGCTTGGCTCCTGTGTTCCCTTAGCAGCCCCATCTTGTAGAGAACATTCACTCAGTTCTCAGTTCCCAACTCCTAGGCCTCATCCTCCAGGAAGCCTTCCTGACCCCAACTAGGTGACATTTCCCCTTCCCAGGAATCCTTCTTGTGAGTGTGTGTTTAGTGTCTGTTCCACACTGGGCCTGAGGTCCTTAGGGTGACTACATATGCTTGACCCATTTCCTGCAGAATTCTATCAGTGCCAAAAAGGAAGAACAAATTTGACATTTCTCAAGCTGATAGAAAGTGCCAGGTGCTCCAAAACATTTTAATTGTTTATCTCTATTCCAGATGAGGCCCTGGAGGCTCATGGAGGATACAGAGCTGGAGAATCCAGCCCCAAACCAGGGCCTGTTCCCCGTGGCTCGAGTGGCTGTGTCAGAGGCTGGCGCAGCCATTGTGCAACCATCATGAAGGCTGGAAATTACTCCTAGTTCCTTCCAGGGGACCTGAGATGCACTTTTAGCTGCAATTGAGGGAGAGGGGATGCCTGGAGGCATTTAAAAATGAGTCATTACCTTCCAATCGAAAGTAGTAATAGCTGACACTTAAGTATTACTCACCACGTGCCAGACACTGTTCCAAGCACTTGGCATGCCCTAATTTATTTAATCCTCACAACAACCCTGTGAAGTAGGCACTATCATTATCTCCATTTTACAGATGAGAAAGCTGGAGTCTGGAGAGGTTAAATCATCTCCCACGGTCTCGAAGCTTGTGAATGGCAGAACAGCATTGGAACCCAAGAAGTCTACACACTTTGTCCATAACCTTGGCTTGCTTTTGTTCCTTGATTGTGTGGGAAGGGTCAGATGTCAGAACTCAACCCATCTAATGGCCTGTTTCCTTCCTGACTCCTCAGACCCCAGTCCTGTGGCGTCTGGGAATGTTTGGTTGAATACACAGACGAGTGAGCTGGGAGGGACAGGCCAGAATACTCGGTTGGGTGTTGTGATTCTTCTCCTTGTCTACCACACCTACTCCTACAGTGACCTCAACTAGGCCCCTGTCCTGGGCTCAGGGATGGTCCATCAGATCAAGCAGGTGCAAGAGGATATAGAAGGCACCCTGGGGAGCTCATGGACCAAAGCCTGCTTTTTAAAAGTGTCACCTGTCCTGAGATCAGGATCAGGAACGGAGTGGCCTCCTTGGATCTTGGGTGGCCGACTATTCCCCCCACCACTGCAGGTCTGCAAACACTACCTGTGAAGAACGCACTGACCCTTCCATGGGGCCTTCCCAGTGCCAACACCAAAGCTTCAGGTGCCAGTGCAGGGACCCCAGGAGTCCTTCCTCAGAGGGGACTGGCCTGTCACACCCCACTGTGGTCTCTTCCCCAACATCCCCCCAACCTCTAAAGGCAATGCCAGATCTTCTGGTATCTGAATCTCACTTCCATCAGCACTGCCTCCTAGGCCTTGCAGCCTTGGATTTCCTCTACTGGTCTCCTTCCATGGCACCTCTTTCCCAGTCCCTGGCCTTCCCACCAGGTCTCCATGCACGTGACTCTAGAAGCCCACCCTAAAAGTATCCCCTAAAGCCCACTGCTGTGGAATTGATTCTGACTCACACTGACTATAGGATACAGGAGAACTGCCCATAGGTTTTTGAGGCTGCACATTTTTACGAAAGCTGACCACCGCGTCTTTCACCACAGACTGGCTGGTGGGTTTTCAGTCAAACACTTAAATTTAAAAATCCCTTGGGCAGCACACACACACACTTTTCACCCACCCATCCACCCACCCCTTGGCATCTCCAATAAATCTGCTCTTTCCCTGGAATGACAACACCCAGTGACCAAAGGCAGAAACCCAGGGCCACTTTCTCTCCCTCCAGTCCCCTCCACATCCATCAGTCACCAAGGTGGTCTTTACTTTCACTTTCTGCATCTTTCTTCTAGCCCTGACCCAGGCCCTTGTGCCTAATCCCACCTGGATGTAGGTGGGCTTCTTCACCCATTTCCTGGTCTCTCCATGCTTCTAGGGTCACAAAGTGTCTGCACGCTTCAGAATCAGGTCTAAACATCTCAGTTCATCCTCTTTGACTTTGCTCCATCTGACTGGAGCACATTCCCACTCTCCCTAGACCTGTCTTCTGCGGTCCTTCTAATTCTTCAAGGTCCAACTTAAAAAAAAAAAAAATCTGAGTCAGTATTTCTCCTTGCTTGTATGCTCTCCCCGCGCCCTCCCCCACCCCCCAAAAAAAAAGAATCACTCCATGAATCCCCAAAGCTCTCACTTTAACATTCTAGTTAAGACTGTGGACTTTTTCACATCACCCCAAGTGTTCTACTCAACTGCTCTGAACCTGAAGGTTTGAAGGAGGACATGAAGGTTTGAAGGAGGGTACAGGGCTTGAGCTGTGAGTAGCAGTTGTTCTCATCCTTTTCCTATCGCCCTCATTCCTGGATGATGGTGCAAGCTAAGGGTGGAGCCAGAGGCTCTCCATTACTCCCTCCAGTGCCTGCCATAGGGTCTGACAAACACTAGAGGCTCAGCAAGAGGCTGGGTTTTGGAGAGGAAGCCTAGTGCTGTCCCTTTCCAGAAGCAGGACTTTGGACATGCAGTTTACTTCTCTCTGAATCAGTTTTCCTATTTGTTAATTGGGAATCCCTGGGTAGTGCAAATGTTTCATGCACTCAGCTTGGCTGCTAACTGAAAGGTAGGAAATTTGAATCCACCCAGAGGTACCTGGGAAAAAAAGCCTAAAAATTATTCCCAAAAACTCAGCCATTGAAAACCCTGTGGAGCACAGTTCAACTCATGCATGTGGGGTCGTCATGAATTGGCATCAATTTGGCAACAGGCGACTTGTTAACTGTAGATGATGCTGATTTTCTGTTCACTGCACATAATGCCGAGATGCAGCATCCCCTGGAGGGCTTGCTCCAAATGCACCTGGGGGTCTCAAGCCCTGGAAGGAGGCAGTGCACAGTTCTTTCCCACCCAGGGTAAACGCCTCCCTGCAGAGTTCCCTGCCTTCCATCCCTCCTTGTGCTCCCTCCCACCCTGTTCCAAGCAGCGTCTCCAGGGCCAAATTCCTGGGCCAGAGGTGAGCTGGGATAAGCCATCTGTGGAACCACAGTGACCTCGTGTGGCTAACAGGTGCAGGGCAACCACAGGCTGGGTCTTGACTCACTCATTGCAGAATGGCTCTTCTTCCTCATACAAGACCACACTTCAGATCCTGGCAATTGTGAGACCTCAGATGGTGATCCCAGTCACAGTTCTCCTCCTGCCACACCCTCATAAGCCAGTCTCCCATCCCCGCTGACTATGTGTTTGTGGCCATTGCATAGGAGCTCTGTTGGCACAGTAGTTAAAGCACTAGGTCTGTGACCAAAAGGTTGGCAGTTTGAACCCACCAACTGCTTCGTGGAAGAAAGTGAGCAAGTCTGCTTCCATAAAGATTTGTTGTTGTTAAGTGCTGTCGAGTCAGTTCCGTCCCATAGCAATCCTGAGCAGGGTTTCCGAGGCTGTAAATCTTTATAGGAGCAGAAAGCCTCATCTTTCTCCCGTGGAGCAGCTGGTAGTTTTGAACTGCTGACCTTGTGGTTCACAGCCTGATTCGTAGCTAGTACGCTACAGCCTTGGAAATTCTACCGGCTGGTTCTACTCTGTCCTATAAGGTGGCTTTATGAGTCGGAATTCACCCAATGGGAAATGGTTGTTTGTTTGTTTGGGTTTTCACAGATGTTATTTAACTTCATCCTCATTACCCTGGAGGAAAACATTACAACCCCAATGCTAAAAATGTGGCACATAAGGCTCAGAAGGATTAAGTGGTGTGCCTAAATTCACCAAGGCCAGAAACAACAGAGGCAGGACTAGAACTCAGGACTCTAGATCTTTCCAGATCACAGCACTGTCCACAACATAATAAGAATGTCAATTATGTAAATACAGGATTCAATAAAGAATGGAATTGTCTAGGTAGAAGCAAACTAGCATCTGAGTTGTAGGGAAAGGAAGCTTGCTTTGAGCTGACTTGGCAAAATTAGTAAAAATTTCCAAGACAAAACAAAACAGGGAGGGCAGAAGCAGCATAAGCAAGCAGAGGCAAGGAGATGGGTAGAATGGCATGTGTTTGGGGACAGCAAGGAGCCCACTTTGGCTGATGTGTGGGCTGGAAGAAGGGAGCAGTGGGAGACCAGCTGAACAGGCCATGGGTGAAGAGACTGAACTTGGAAATGAAGGTTTGGGCGATGATGGAGATGCACAGACTACAACGCTGTGTGTTAGGAGACAGCATACAGAGACTTGCTTCCTCCCAGGGGTGAAGATTCCAGGTATTTCTTCCTCGGTTGTACTTGGCTCATGGAGTGGAACTAATGGTCTTTCTGCTGCCCTTCCCCCAGAACTACTATCCAGGCCCTGGTAATTATGGAGAGAAGGGCAATCCGTTCACAAAGCTGGAGAAGAATGCTTGGAACCGATCCCATTCCGAGGGCCTCATGTGCAGGATGTCCAACAAGCCGCCCCCCCTGGCTCACCAGGTATCCCCCTCACCTGGACAGGCCTTGCGGAGGAGTCTCCCAAGGCAGATGGGGAAACCGGGACCAGGAGAGGGCAATGAACTTGCCTCGGCAGCTCTCCTGCAGGGATAGTCATCTTGTTCTGCTCTAGGGAAGTGGTCTGGGACCAGGGACCTACTTCTTCAAAAGTGGCATGGACACATACCTGGCACAAAGAGTCGGTACCCGCGGCCCTTATGACATTTTCTCTGGTGACCGCACCAAGCCCCAGCCTTATGGACATTACTCCATGCAGGTGTGTACCTGGTAAGGGTTGGTGGGTGGTATAGGTGGAGTGTGTGCCAGTCCCTAGCGGTACCACAGCCTTATTATTCCATGATGGGAACAGTTGTTATTTACCGATTCTTCTCCTCTGAGGAAACCGAGGCAGTCCGCACAGTTGGTAGGAGCAGAGCTAGAACTTGAGCCCTAGTAAGTCGATTTGAATGAGCCCTAGTGACATTGTACTGCTAATGGAAAGGTAGGCAGTTCGAGTCCATCATCTGCCCATGAGGAGAAAGATGAGGCAATTTGCTCTCCTAAAGATGTACAGTCTCAGAATCTCCAGGGAGCAGCCCTACTCTGTCCTACATGGCCGCTGTGAGTCAGGACTGACTGGGTGGCAGTGGATCGTCTGGTTGGTGCGTTTGCCTGACTTCCTAGCCAGACCTCTCTCCTCTGCACTGCATGTGTTGCGTAGGAGGGTAGATGCCCCACAGTGACAGAGCTAGGCAGGGACCGGCTGCAAGGCTGATGTGGTTCTCAGGGGAGCAGCTCTAGCTGTCCTGCTGTTTTGCCAATACTGCCCAGGCATCATGAACCCTCTAAGCTCACAGGACTAGTGACAGTGTTCTATTAACAAAGCAGAGAACTAGAGGCTCAGGAGGGGAGGGTTTTAGTCTAACACTGCCCTCCCCTATCAAGTTCTGCCTCATGGTCTCATAGCACACTGTGTTTTGCCTTCTCCATGCTCATAGCACTGAGAATTAATTACTTGGGCTTTCCTTTGGTGCCCACTGTACATTCACCTGGAGCCCTAGGTGGTGGCAACGGTTAAGCACTTGATGACTAACTTAAAAGTGCGTTCTGGTTTGAATGCACCCAGAGGTGCCTTGGAAGAAAGACCTGCCTGGTGATCTGCTTTTAAAAGGTCCCTTTGAAAACCTTTGGAGTGGAGTTGTCCTCTGCACACATGAGGTCACTGTGAGTCGGGACCCACTTGAGGACAAGTGGTTATGTGTTCAGTCACCATAGTCTAGGCAGTGGGGAAGCAGCCCTGTGGAACTTGCATTCTGGTGGGAAAAAACACATAAAGAATGAACATATTAAAAAAGAAACCGATGGAAGACCTACAGGTGATGAGTGCTATGGGAACAGAGTGGTGGTTGTTAAGTGCTGTGGGGTTGGTTCAGACCCATAGGTTTCTGAGAAGCAGCTGGTGGGTTTGAACTGCCAACCTTTTGGTTCAAACCGACTTTACAGTCCAGCACATTAACCTACAGCACCACACCAGGACTCCATGGTAAAGAGGTGGTGATTGTTAAACATTAAAATACTTTTTAACTAGGTGGTGAATACTGTACTGAGCACTCAATCACAGTACTGAGACTGCTGACCAGGTAGGCCCCTGCACGGGTACCTCCCAGACATCCCATGACCAGCTACTAAGGGGTCCTGTCCAGCACAGCAGGGCCTCAGGGACCCTTCTCAGGTGCTGCAGCCAATGCCTGTTCTGACTGGCCAGTGCCTGACCCAAATGCCCACTACCCTTGAGTCCATCCCAACTCATAGTGACCTATAGGACAGAGTAGATCTGCTCCTCAGGGTTTCTGAGACTAAATCTTTACCAGAAGCCAGCCTCATCTTTCAGAGCAGCAGATGGGTTTGAACTGCTGACCTTTCTGTTAGCAGCTCAATGCTTAACCCACTGAACCACCAGGGCTCCTTCTGACACAATGTTGTTGGTGTTGTTGCTGTTAAGTTTCATCGAGTCGGTTGTGATTCATAGCGACTTTGTAAAGGGTTTCCAAGGAGCAACTGGTGGGTTTGAACTTTGTGGTTAGCAGTCCAGTAGCTTATCCTACAGCACCACACCTGGACTCTGATACATGGCAGTTCATTGAATGAAAAAGCATTAATGGACAAATGCAAGCTGGGTTATAGAGTGTGAGTCTGTAGTTGGGGGTTGCAAGAGACTGTGTGCCAGACTAACCCCAGCTGTGCTCACCCAGGAGATAGTCTGTGTTCACCTGCCCAGCTCAATGGGCCTTGAGACTGTCCCCACCCCACAGCCTGGCCTCAGGTGCCAGCATGGCCTGGGTGGTCACTACTCCTTTTATACTTGCTGTTCTTTGGCTGTGGATACTCTTGATTTTCCTGGCAAGATAGAGCATTTGCTCTCTGTTTCTCAGAAAAAAAAGCCCAGGGAACTGACAAGCTTCAAGAGCTTCGTGGAAGAACTGAACTCACACCACAATAAGAAACGTGGGATGTTCTCAAAACTTGCCCGTAACCCGAAAATTCCTACCGAGAGGATTTACTGGGCCACCCCTAGCCAGTGTCCCCGGACATTGGTGAGTGTTCCCCAAGGCCGACTTGCCTTCCTCTCTCCTGCATGTGTGTGTATGTATGTATGTGTGGTGGTGAGGGTGTTATTTAAGGGGGAAAGCTCAGTCTTCAGAATCAGATCTGTGTGGTTTCCAGTGCTATTCCTCTTGGTTTATGTGCAAGTTCCTCATGAGCACAATTAAGTGTTCTGAAATTCTCAATCTTCTCAATGTTGTCCATAGTTGGCTATGATCCACATGGTCAGATACCTTTGCATACTCAATTAAAAACATAAGTAAACATCTTTCTGGTATTCTCTGCTTTGGGGGGAAGGATTAGAGAGATGGCAAGACTACCTTCAGAAATGTATAGACCTAGATGGAGGATAGGTCAAGAAACCATAACTTCACCCTTTGATATTTTTGCTTAATAAAGATTTCTGTGATGCAGTAGCAATACTTTTTGACTTACTTCGTATTTCCCCCAAAATCAGTCATTGAAAGCCTTATGGAGCTAAGGTCTACTCTGATAAATATAGGGTTGCCATGAGATGAATGAACTCAATGGCAACTAAGTTGATGTACTTAGAGCCTACATCATAGTGCATGGTAACCAGGAAGTGCTCAGTCTGTGCTGATATCTAAACATCTAAACTCTGTACTTCTACCCACTATTCCCTACCCCTCTCTCCACTGCTTCCCCATCCCAGCCTACTTTCCATCCCCCACTTCCCAAAGCTCAGAAGTCAATGTAAGGGAGAAAACTGGGATAGGGCTGAGTATGAATAATGGACTGTACCCTGGCAGAGGGACGGACCACCTGCATGGTTCAAGGGACTGTGGACTTAACCTGAGATGGTAAGGGAATCCTTCCTGGGAAGCAGGTGATAGCATCCTGTGGTCTGAGTAGGCTCTGGACTTTAGCAGAGTCTGCATCCAGGGGAAGGAACAGAAAGGAATTGCTAAGGGCTCTGTAATAAATTGGGACATGGAAAGGGTACCAACACTTCTTGAATAACTGTTCAGGGTGAAGCACCTTCCAACTTTTCTGAGGGGAGGATTATCATTATCTTTCACAAAAGAAAACAGAGGGCCCAGAAGAGGGAAGGAGTTTCCCCAGGCTTCCTAGCAGAGGAAGAGGAGTTGAAATTGGAACTATTACATCCAGCTCCGAAGCCTGTGTGTCCTCTTCTCCCCAGGGTGGGGTTTGGAGCATCCTTCTGGGTCCCTGCCATACCATGATGACTCTAGGGAACCTGGAAAGAGATGCTCTGCTGATGGATGGAAGTTAGAATGGGTGGCATGGGTCATGAAGGCATCACAAGGCCCCTTCACCTTGGA
The DNA here is from genome assembly GCF_000296735.1 of Chrysochloris asiatica. Lineage (NCBI taxonomy): Eukaryota > Metazoa > Chordata > Mammalia > Afrosoricida > Chrysochloridae > Chrysochloris > Chrysochloris asiatica. The sequence continues at coordinate 20,752,094 of NW_006408544.1, forward strand.
AGGATGGACCACTGGTGAGCTGGGAGCCGACTGGGCATCTACCACCTTCTTGGTTCAAGGCCTAGGGCTGCCAGGTGGGTGAGGTCTGCTACTACCTTCCCTGGCTCCAGGTGGGCTGACCACTTCCAGAGCCTCTCCAAATTTCAGCAGTCATGCCTTACCCCTAGGCCACGTCTGGTCCTGGAACATGGATTATGCGCAAGGTGGAGCGTAAACACGTCAACCAGCCACCATTCCTGATGTCCTCAAAGCGGATTGACACAAAGTCTTACCAGCTGCTTTTGGGAGGCTGGGTGAGTGGGTCTGCTCAGGGGTACACAGTCTGTGGAGACAGACTGCTCCAAACCCTTCTTATCCCTGGGCTGAGCCTGGATCCCAAGGAACCTGACACCCATACCCATTGTCTTATTTCTCTCCTGGGAAGCAAGTTCTTCCTAACCCATTTTCAGCCTACCCCTTAGAACTTGTCCTCCATGGAAGCTGGGTTGCTGTCCTGCCTTTATCTTGCTCATGGTACATGACTTTGGACAAGTTCTGTCTCCTCTCTGGACTTCTCTGTAGACAGGGATGGGTTCTAGATGGGAGATAGAGTAGGGAGCAGTCTGAAACGAGAGGAGACGACTTGAGAGCCAGTCTCCAAGCCAGATCTTCAGCTTGCTAATGTGCTACTGCAGAACCCTGTTGGCGTGGGCCGCTACCTCAACACCTGGTTGATGGAGACAAAGGACAGACGGCAGCGATACCGATCTCTGTACCTGGGTGAATCTAAGCGTTACCCATCAGACCCAGCCTGGGACATGCTCTTACAGTGAGTATACCTCAATCTCAGGGGAGGTGGGGTGGAGGGTTTCACATGCTTGGTTCACATGGGCATACAGTTGTGCCCCTAATGTTGGCTGAACAGCAGAGGCCGAACAGCAGACCTCAGCTCACCCCCTGGCTGGCTGTGCAAGTGGGGCACAGTGATTCACCTCTCTGAGCCTTGTTTCCCTCATGAGAAGACGATTGAGGAGACGATTTAGGCAAATAAGATGATCTGCCTAAAACTCCTGATAAGGAAAAGGTACTGCGTCAGCCCTAACTCCTCCACCCACCACCCACAGGGTGTAGGCTCTGCCCTAGGTAAACCTGTTTCTTGGTATGCAAAACTCATTTTGGGAAATTATGAAATCTAAGAAAGAAAATGTACATGAAATACTGCTGCTAACTGTACAACAGTTGGCACATGTTAGCTGCTACTTTCTTTTATTGACCTAGCCCCCAAACCAACCCTATTGCTCCATAAATTGTCACAAAGAGGACTCTTCAAGGTACCATAGTATTCCATTGTGTGTATGTACCACAGTTTGTTTATCCATTCTTCTGTTGATGGGCACTTAGACTGTCTCCATCTTTTTGCTATTATACATAGTGCTGCTATGGACATTGGTGTGCATATATCTACTCATGTTATGGCTCGTATTTCTTGTGGGTAAATACCAAGTAGAGGAATTGCTGAATCTCTGGTAGCTTAGTGGTTACGAATCGGGCTGCGAATTTTGAAACTACCAGCTGTTCTGTGGGAAAAAGATGAGATGTTCTTCTCCCATAAAGACTCACAACCTCAGAAACCATGTACAGGGTCGATATGAGTTGGAACCGACTCCACAACACACAGCCACCACCAAGGTATTTCTATTTCCAACCTTCTGAAAAAGCGCCATATTGCTTTCCAGAGATATTGAACCATTTTGCAATCCCACCAGCAATGCAGGAGTGTCCCAGTCTCTCCATATCCTTGCCAGCATATTGTCCTTTACTTTTTTGATCTTTGTGTTATTGTTGGTGTGAGATGCTATCTCATTGTTGTTTTGATTTGCATCTCTCTAATGGCTAGTTATCATGAACATTTCTTCATATGATTGTTGGCTGCCTGGATCTCCTCCTTGGTGAAGTGTCTGTTCATGACCTGTGCCCATTTTTTAATTGGATTATTTGTATTTTTCTTGTAGAGGTGTTGTAGTTTCCTATATATTTTAGAATTGAGTCCCTTGTCTGATGTGTCTTGCAAAAGATTTTTTCCCATTCTGCGGGTTCCCTTTTTACTCTTCTGGTGAAGTCTTTTGATGCACATAAGTTTTTAATTTTTACTATGTCCCACTCATCTATTTTGTCTACTTTTGTTTGTGTAGTTTTCAAAATGTTTGGAACTCCATGTATGCCCTGAAAGAGAGCCCTCACATTTGTCCCTATATTTTCAATGATGGCCTTCATAATTCTGGGATTCACATTTAGGTCTTTAATGTATGCTGAATTAGTTTTTGTATAAGGTGTGAGGTAAAGGTCTTATTTCAATCTTTTGCATATCGCTTTCCAGTTCTGCCAGTACCATCTGTTGAAGAGACTATCACCTCCCCATGCAATGTATTTAGGCACTTTGTCGAAAATCAGGTGGTTGTATGTGGATGAGTTAATTTCTGTATTCTCAATTCTGTTCCATTGATCAATGTATCTTTCACTGTACCAGTACCAAACTGTTTTGACCACTGTTGTTGCGAAGTGCTGTTGAGTCGATTCCAACCCATAGCGACCCTGTATGGGGTCCGAGGAGCAGCTGGTGAGTTTGAACCGCCGACCTTGCAGTTCAAATGACTTTGCAGTCTGGTACATTAACCCACAGCACCACATCATTGACCATTGTAGCCATGTAATAAAATTTGAAATCGGGAGTGAGATGTTTCCAACATTATCCTTCTTCTTAAGCAGTGCTTTGTTTATCCTGGGTCTCTTTCCTTTCCATGTATAGTTTGTAATTGCTTTTTCTATCTCTTGGAAGAATGTCTTTGGAATCTGCATTTGGATTGCCTTATATGTGTAAATTGCTTTGGGCAGTATTGACATTTTCACAATGTTAAGTCTTCCTATCCAGGATCATGGTACATTCTTCCATTTTTGTATGTCTCTTTTGGTTTCTTGTAGTAGTGTTTTGTAGTTTTCTTTGTATAGTTCCTTTGTCTCTTTGGTTACATTTTTCCTAGATATTTCATCCGTTGGGCAGGCACTGTAAATGGTATTGCTTTCCTAATGTCCTTTTCAATGCTGTCATTGTTGGTATAGAGGAATCCAACTGATTTTTGTATGTTGATCTT
>NW_006408544.1:20776543-20782614 GCF_000296735.1 Chrysochloris asiatica
CTATGAGTCGATACCAATTCAACAACACCTAACGACAAACAATGTACACATTTAATGCCAATTTAGTCAAATCCTAACAAGGTGTGTGGGAGGACCAGATAAGTTGATTATAAAGTTCACCTGAAAGAGTAAATTCATGTAAATATTTTTAAAAACAGAATAATGACCATATTAGAAAATATATTGTCATATATAGAGAAAACAATGTGGAGAATGAAGACCCAAACTGTTAACCATGGTTACCACTGGAGGATAGGCTTTCATAGTCTTTCACATTCTACCTTGTTTACTTCTGAAATGTTTGAATTTTTCAAAATAAAAAATTTTTAATCAGTAAAAAAACTAAATAGAAAGACAAAATCTTTTGAGACAGACTAGAAAACTTGTAGGTTTTCCTTTAAGATCCTTGTCTTGCCAACAGTCACGGCTTATATTCCAGATCTCCATTTTTCATATGTAAGAAGAGAATAATTTATACCCTACAGGGACATGGGGAGATAAGTCTTATGAATGCTCCTGAATGGAAGACAACCACCCTACTGGTCTCAGATTGTTAAGTTAGTGCCTGCTTCCCCTGGGGCTCAGTTTGCCACCATTCCTGAAACCCTGACCTCCCTTAGGCCTTTGGATGAAGAACTATTATGCTACAGAGCACCAAAGGTGGATAAGAAAATGGGTTCTGGTTGTTTTCAGGTGGACAGAAATTTCTCTCGTTCATTCACTGAATTTTTAACTCTGCTTTCATATTTTTAATTTCTAAGAGTTATTCCTGTTTTCTGAGTATTATTTTTAATAATAACGTGCTCTTATTTTATGAAATACAGTTTTTCTTTTCTTTCTTTGAGGATATTAATCCTGACATAGTCTCCTCCTCCGTTTTCTTTTTCTTCTTTTTTCTTCTTCTTTCTTCTCCTCATCCTCCCCTTCCTCTTCCTTCCCCCTCTTCATTCCCCTTCCTATCCCCCTCCTCCTTCTTCTCCTGTTCTCTTTCCCAGATTCCTTTTCTTTTTGTGTTTTTTTAGGCCTCAATCTTCCATATTAGAGATTTTTTCCCAAAATACATAGTGATCCTTGACTTTGTGTTGCTATTCAAGATGGGTGATAAAAATCCCCCTGAAGGCTCTGGGGCACTTGTTGACTGTGGGCTTCATCACAGGATGATCAAGCTGTGTGGTTTCATTGGAGAAACTGTCAATGTCGGTATTGTTAGATGTTTTTTTCTTGTCTTTGTCTAGAGTAAGCTCTTCTAGTGTGTCTTAGTTATCTAGTGCTTCTATAACAGAAATCCCCAAGTGGATTGGGTTAACAAACAGAAATGTATTTTCTCATAGTTTGTTCTTGTTAAGTGCCTTTGAGTCAGTTTTGACTCACAGTGGCCCTATATAGGATTTCCAAGGTTGTAAATCTTTTGGGGAGCAGAAGGCCTAAACTTTCTCCCACCACATAGCTAGTGGGCTCAAAGAACTGACCTTGTGATTAGTAGTCAGAATTCAGAATGCTAACGCTAAGGGAAAGCTTTCTTTCTGTGTGTCTCTGAGTCTAGGAGATTCCTAGCACAAGGACCCTGGGTCCAAAGGATAGTCTATGCTCCTGGCTCTTCTTTCTTAGCGGTAGTAGGTCCCTCTCTCTCTGTTCACTTCTCTCTCCTTTTGTCTCTTGTAAGATAAAAGGTGTTGCAGATTGCATATTAGGTAAATTGCTTTTACAACAGATTAGGGTTGTGATGTAGTGTTCATTATATAACTGCTACATGACAACTACAAAGCCACAAAATCATGTCTTGTTAGGTGTCGTCAAGTCAGTTGCCACTCATAGTGACATTATACGCAACACACAAAACACTGCCTTGTCCTGCATCATCCTCACAATTATTATGCTTGAGTCCACTGTTGCTGTTACCATGTCAATTCGTCTTGTTGGAAGACTTCCTCTTTTTCTCTGACCCTCCACTTTACCAAACATGATGTCCTTCTCCAAGGACTGGTCCCTCCTGATAATATGTGCAAAGTATGACAGACAAAGTCTCACCATCCTGGTTTCTAAGGAGCATTCGGGCTGTACTTCTTCCAACACAGACTAGTTTGTTCTTGTGATAGTCCATGGTACTTTCAGTATTCTTCACCAACACCATAATTCAAATGTATTGATTTTTCTCCACTCTTCCTTATTCATGGCCTAGCAAAATTGAAACATATTTTTGGGAGGAATGGGGAGTGGGGGACACAATTCAATCCATGACATAGGGAATATAAGTCAGAATATAGGCTGCCAGAGCTCTAATATCCAAGTGAAGAGTGAAAGGCTAGAGGTCTCAATATTTAGTGATTAAACTTTCATTCATTTCCCTATTTTCAGTATGGTATTCATGATTTCAACGGTGCCCACTGTTATCCTATGCAGAAACACTGTGTTACTGTCTTTGGAGAATAAATCTCCAATCTTTTTTTAGGCTGAATGATGGACATTCTTCTGGCTGCAGAGAGTAGAGAAGAAGGAAAATTGGTATTTAACAGACTTGAGATCAACATGCTTTCCATTTCACTTTCACTCCTTTTTCCAGAGGTACCTGGTGTTGCCAAGTCTCCAGTGCTTTAGAGTGGTAGTGGAAGTGGAAAGGGTAGTTTTCCTAGCTTTACCCTCCAGTGACATACAGTCTAGTTTCTTTGGGTCTGCTAAGTCACTTACCATTTGTCTATCTGATTTCAACTTACAAAATATTTTTTCTCACTCCTTCTTTTATTCTTTTTGTCCTTGTGGATATTTGCTTTAATTTTTTTTTACTTTGCTGTTGTTTTAATGGGATTTCAGGGGAGAGAGATTTTAATGTATGCATTCAGTCCACTGAAAGTGTGGTGAAATTTCTTAGCTTTGAACTAAAACATCTTGTTTAAAAAGACAAATTACCTGTAAAATAAAGAACAGGCAGTTATATTCTGTGTTTCTTTCCTGAAGCATGAATGATAGAAAACATTGCTTATGGGATTCTGAAAAATAAGAATTGGGGCTTTAGAATTCTCTATGTAAACATGCTACCATTCATGTAAAAAACAAAAGGAATATACAAAAAAATTCAGAATGTGTATCAAATATATACTTTTTGAAAATCAAGAAATGGGAAGATGTAATATGTAGGAATATATTTGACTATGATATACCAGACAAATGTAGCCAACAATAACAAAATTTGATAATATTAGTACCAAATGAAATATAACTCAGGGAAGTAATATAAAAAAGGAACAAATATGAGTAATCATGATAAAAGTTAAAGTCCATGAATTTATAATAAGCTTTTACCTTTGTTATTGCTGTTAAGTGCCATTAAGTTGGTTCCAACTGATAGTACTCTCTATAGGGTTTCCAAGGAGCAGCTGGTGGGTTTGAACAGCTGACCTTGAGGTTAAGTAGTCCAGTGTATATGATACAGCACCACACCAAGACTCCATTAAACACCCAAAATAAGTGTCAGATTCCCAAATTGTAATAGCAATTTTAACAGTATTTGTCTGAAAAATTGACAGATGGTGGTCGATAAGTAATGACTTGGAGGCTTTAGTAGGTACCTTTAAAAAAATCTGTATCTCACAAAATTCTACATTATTTTCAGATACTTAAAAGACATTTACAATAATTAATCTCTGAAGAAAAACTCATTCAAAGTGTCTAAATTAATGTGGAGAAATTGGAACCCTCATGCATTGCTGATGGGAATATAAAATGATGCAACAACTAAAAAAGTTATTATAAAAGTTAAGCATATAATTTCCCTATGATCCTGAGCAAAAAAAGATATGGGGAAGGTATCCGACCTTGAACTTCACTAGGTGGGTGGAGGAAGATCATCATCAGCTCAAAGCTGATTCCTATGTGGTGGAAGTCAGATATGCCTAACCAATTCTGACAAATTACCCCTACCACAGCACTCTCTACTTCTTTGCTGGCTTCAGAATTCAATGCAATGGCCACACAGAACTCACAGACAATACTCAAGATTATGGGGTTTATTTGGAAAGTTAACAGGTTAGAGTTCAGGAACAATTCAGGATCAAGAATGCTCAGGATACAATGTTTCAGTGTGGACAGCTTCCTTTCAACCATGCTCCTGCTCATAGACACACCCAGGCTCTGAGTCTTGTCGCTTGCCCGGGCAAGCTTTTTTAGTTCTCTGCCTCTCAGTTCTGTGGCCCCTTGGCTCTTTCCTCCTTAGGCAAGTGTAGCTCTGATGATTAAGCACTCAATCAGTCAGTAAGACTTTCTGGAAGATGTATAGTTTTAATTTCATAGGTTGTCAGCAAAGATAGCCACACCCACCCCACCCTGCGCCCCTCTATATCACCATTAAGTGCCTGGAGGCAACCCACTCCTCCAGAAAGCCTCCTGGCCAAAAGCTCTCAGCTTTCTTGTTCTGTGGGCCTGGAAGCCCACTGATCTGTCTTGTGCTCTTGGTTTTGCTGTCTCTGCTGCCACCGCTTCTCTGCCATCTCTCACTGTCTCTGGGATTACAGTTCTCTGTCTACTAGATGGAGGAAAGCACAGATAATTCAGGGTCCAAAGGCTCTTGTTTCTCCATAACAGTGAGATACCCCTTCTTACCTCTAGGATGGCTCATTATAAACCTAGTGGGATAGCAAGACTAACCAATCCCCTCTGTAGGGTCCTACCCCAGATGGGTGCCATATACCTTATTTACATTATTAGTAAATTATTTAATCCCTTTGGAGGGCCACAAACATCTCACATTAGCATTGTCTTATCCAGACATTTGGTGGGAGTTAGAAAGACTTATGGCTAGAAGAACCATATCAAGTAATTCACCACACTAAACCCAGAAATTCTACTCATAGGCAATACCCATTTGCACTGAATCATAGAGTAATTCTAAGTTAAACTTTTATAATAATTTTATTAGTTACTGCACCATTTTACATTCCCATCAGCAATGCACGAGGGTTCCAATTTTCAGTGAGTTTTTATTAAAGGATTAATTGTTGTAAATGTCCTTTTAAGTAGCTGAATTGACTCAAACAGAGACTTGTACATCAATGTTTACTGCAGCATTATTCACAATAACTAAAATGTTGAAGCAATCTTATCAATCTATTAACAGATGCACTGATCAACAAGTTGTAGTTGTAGCCATACAGTGGAATCTTTTTCAAACATAAAGAGAAATAAAGTTCTGATACATACTTTGGCATAATTGAAGCTTGGGAATATTATGCTGAATGAAAAAAGTCAGATTTAGAAGGGCAAATATTGTATGATTCCACTTATAAGAAATATGTAGAAGAGGCAAATGTGTTTACCAGGGACTGGGAGTGAGCAGAAGGGGAAATGATTATTTTATGGGTTGTAGTTTCTGTTGAATGATTAAAACTTTTGGAAATAGTGGTCTTGGTTGCACCACATGTTAAGTGTAATTAATATCACTGAATTGTCCAGTTAAAATGATAAAAATAGCAAATGAGTTGTTATATATATTTTACCACAATAAGTTAAAAAATGTCTGTATTAGAACACATACACACAACAAACCTAGGTAGAAAATTTTATGTCACTTTTTCTAAACAGAATGAAATAAAACAATAAAATGATAACATACAAAGCTGAGTTATAAGAAACTAGAACAATCTCTTATAAATCGTTCTTGGTTGTAAGAGAAAACCAAATTTGTAATTAGAGAATATTTAGAAATCAAATACAATGAATACTCTACTGTAAAACCTTTGTAACATAGCCAAAGCACCCTTTGGACTGGCCAAGTGGCAGCATCAATGGGCTCAAGCGTGGCAACAATTGTGAGGTTGGCCTAGGATCAGGCAGTGTTTCGTTATGTTGTGCATAGGGTCATATGAGTCGGTACAGACTCAATGGCACCTAAAAACAACAATCTTTTCTAAAGCTTTTATAATAATGGTTTTATGCAATATTTGTCCTTTTGTGACTGACTAATTTCTCTCAGCATAATGTCCTCAAGGTTTATCCATGTTATATGGCGGATTGCAGCTTCCCCTTGTTATTCTTCAAGGCAGCATAATATTCCAATGTGTGTATGTACCAAAGTTTGTTTA
>NW_006408544.1:20784814-20786645 GCF_000296735.1 Chrysochloris asiatica
GTGTTTTCCTTCCCTGGTTTTGGTATTATCTTCCAGATCTTATGTGTAAGGGTTTTTAAAAGCTAGTGGACAAATGCACTTATCCATTTGGATAAGTAATCATGGGATCCCCCTGCCCCACACACACACCCAGGAACTTTTTGAAACCCTTTTGTAAATGAGCTACTGAAGTTTGGATGAGAGGGGATGAGAAGACTTTTTCAGAGGCAGTGCCAGGACCAGAGACCTGAGGTTCTGAATCAGGCCCTGTGCTTCAGTCTCTCCTCCATACCCAAGTTGGGAGGTGGTCACGGTTACCAAAACACAACACCTTCTTGAATAGTGTGCCAGTGTGCTGTCTTCATTCCAGAGGGAGGGCATGTGTGGGAGACTTGCAAAGTCTCCTTCTGGAATGTGTAATTACAGCTAATCTTTCTCACCCCTCATCCTCAAGCCTCACCTGCTACTTCTTGCCAAACCACAGGACTCTGGGCTTCCAGCCAGGAGACTTGAGTTTTAACTCCTACATAGGAAAGGAAACCTTTTGTTTTTCATTTTCTGTTGCTGTGTATAAGGTACCCTGGTGGTGCAAAAGTTAAGAGCTTAGCTGCTAACAAAAAGTGTGCGACAGGGTGGCATTCTTCCACCATGGAAGAATACCACCCTGTTCCACACCTTTCCTGCTTTTAAACCATTCATTATTCCCTTGTTCTGTTCAAACAAGTGACTCTTGGTCTATGTACAGGTTCCTCATGAGTACAATTAAGTGTTTCAGAATATTCCTCTGCAATGTTGGTCATGGCTTGTCATAATCCACACAATCAAAAGCCTTTGTGTGGTCAATAAAGCACAGACAAACATCTTTCTGGTATTCTCTGATTTCAGCCATGATCCATCTGATGTCAGCAATGATATCCTTTGCTCCACATCCTCTTCTGAATTTTGCTAGAACCTCTGACAGTTCTCTTTCAACATATGATATGTATAGTTGCAGCTAGTTTTGCATTCTCTTTAGCAAGATTTTACTTCCATGTGATAGTGTCCGATGATTTCCACAGTCTGATGCTCACCTCTCTTTGTAATAGGCATGAATATGGATCTCTTCCAGTCAGTTGGCCAGGTCTTCCAAATTTCTTGGCATAGAAAAGTGAGTACTTCCAGTGCTTCATCAGTTTGTTAAAAGATTTCTAATCATATTTCATCTATTTCCAGAGCTGTGTTCTTTGCCAATGCCTTCAGTGAACTTTGGGCTTCTTCTTTCATCATCATTGGCTCTTAATCATATGCTACCTCTTAAAATGGTTGAACATCAACCGTTTCTTTTTGGCACAGTGACTTTGTGTATTCCTTCCATCTTTTTTTGATACTTTCTGCATCATTCAGTATTTTGCACATTATTGTTGTTGTTGTTTTTAGGTGCCATTGAGTCAGTAACAATGCATAGTGACCCAATGCACAACAGAATGAAACACTGCCTGGTCCTGGGCCAACCTCACAATTGTTGCTATGCTTGAGTCCATTGATGCTGCCACTTTGTCAATCCATCTCACTGGGGGTCTTCCTCTTTTTCTCCAACCCTCCACCTTACCAAGCATGATATCCCTCTCCAGTGACTGGTCCCTCCTGACAATATGTCCGAAGCATGAGAGACGAAGTCTGGTCATCCTGGCCTCCAAGGAGCACTCTGGCTGTACTTCTTCCAACACAGATCTGTTGGTTCTTTTGGCAGCCATGTCACTTTCAATATGCTCCTCTAACGCCATAACTCATATGCATCAATTCTTCTACGATCTTCCTTACTCACTGTCCAACTTTCACATGCATATGAGGTTATTGAAAATACCATGGCTTG
>NW_006408544.1:20787335-20788661 GCF_000296735.1 Chrysochloris asiatica
TCCATCTGACATCAGCAATGATATCGCTCGTATTTTGCCCATTTGTTGTTGTTGTTAAGTGCCATCAAGTTGGTTCCAACCCTGTATAGGGTTTCCGAGGAGCAGCTGTTGAACTTGAACCACTGACCTTGCAGTTCAAATGGCTTGGCAGCCTGGTGCATTAACCCACAGAACCACACCAGGACACAGAATCCTTCACTATTGCAAGTTGAGGTTTTAATTTTTTCTTCAATTCTCTCAGCTTGAGAAATGCTGAGTGTGTGCTTCCCATTTGGTTTTCTAACTACAGGTCTTAGCACATTTCGTTATAATATTTGACTTTGTCTTCTCGAGCTGAACTTTGAAATGCTCTATTCAGCTCTTTTACCTTCTCATTTCTTCCATTTAGCATCTCTACATTGAAGAGCAAGTTTCAGAGTCTCTTCTAACATCCATTTTGGTCTTTTCCCTCTTTCTTGTCATCTCAATGATTTTTTTGCTTTCTTCCTGTATGATGTTCTTGATATAACCCCACAACTCATCTCATCTTTGTTCTTCAGACTCTAATGCATCAAAACTAATCTTAAGATTGTCTCTAAATTCACGTGGGATATGTTTAAGGTCATATGTTGTTGGCTCTCCTGTTTGTTTTAATTTTCTTCAGCTTCAGCCTGAATTTTCATATGAGCAACTGATAGTCTATTACATAGTCTACCCCTGGCCTTGTTTTGCCTGATGAAATATGGAGTATTTCCATTGCCTGTTTCCAGAGATGTAGTTCGTTTGATTTCTGTGTATTCCATCTGGTGAAGTCCATGTGTATAATTGCCTTTTATGCTGTTTAAAAGGGAATTTGTAATAAAGAAGTCATTGGTTTTGCAAATTCTATCATGTGATCATCTCCAGCATCATTTTTATCACCCAGGCTATATTTTCCAACTATTGATCCTTCCTCTTTGTTTCCAACTTTTGCATTTCAATCACCAGTAATTATCAATACATCTTGATTGCATGCTAATCAATTTCAGATTGAAGAAGTTGGTGGAATTCTTCAATTTCATTATCACTGGCATTATTGGTTGGTGCATAATTTTAAATAATAATGATTTTACCTGATCTTTCTTGTAGGTTATTGTATGGATATTATCCTATCACAGACAGATTATCCTATCAAGATAAATTATCCTATCAAGACAGATCTTGATATATATATATATTTTTATGATGAATGCGACACCATTCCTCTTCAATTTGTCATTCCCAGCATTATAAACCATGTGATTATCAGATTCAAAATGGCCAATACCAGTCCATTTCAGCTTACTAATGCCTAGGGTATTAATGTTT
>NW_006408544.1:20795351-20799689 GCF_000296735.1 Chrysochloris asiatica
TCTCATACTTTGGACATATTATCAGGAGGGACCAGTTGCTGAAGAAGGATATCATGTTTGGTAAGATGGTGGGTCAGAGAAAAAGAAGAAGACCCCCAGCAAGATGGATTGACAAAGTGGCAGCATCAATGGGCTCAAGTGTGCCAAAAATAGTGAGGTTGGTCCAGGACTGGGCAGTGTTTTGTTCTGTTGTGCATAGGGTCGCTATGAGTAGGTACTGACTCGATGGCACCTAACAACAACAATTACCTTTCTCTAGTTTTTTCAAAACTAAAAACTGTATTCCTTATCCAGATATCTAAAGTTGACATTGTGAATTCCATTCTTGTAAGAATGATAATAAAATATAAAACACACAACCTTGGGATTTTTAAAAATAATATACCAAGTATTTGTTAGATACAGTTACTTTTTATAGAGATAAGTATTACTCTCAATGTTTTTCAATTTAGACAACTGAATTTCAGAAAGAGAATGTGTTTCCTAGAGTGACCAGCTAGTAAAAGTCATGCATTCTTCAAAGATGGATTGAACACTTTCTATGTGTCTGGCATCATGATGGCTCCTGGTACACTGTAGAAGAGAAGCAGGGAGCAGCTGTGCTCCTGAGTGGCTCTCAGTTTCCTGGAGAAGGCATTCACCTCAGTCACAGGGCAGCATGAGAAGAGAGAGGAGGACAGGTGCGACTCAGGTCTTTTTTTATATCCAGAAATCTTTCTAAACAATGAGGCCAGGAAGGCTGGCTCTTTGAACCTAGTAAAGCGAAGGCAGAGATGAACTTTACCACCTATCTTCTTAGCCTCACGTTGCCTGTACTCACCCTCTAATTCCTTTTGCCCCCCAGGCCTTTGTGCATGCTGCTTGGTGACAGATTTGGAAATTTGTACATGAAAGAGGGACTCTTTGAAAGTTCAACCCAGAGTCCTCCTACCTCTCTTTGCCTCCTGCCCCCACACTTAGCTTTGCAACACAGAAGTCAGGTGATCATAGTAGAGACAACTTGGTGCCAGGAAAATGTAGGGCCTTAGCTCTCAAGGAAGGCCATTTAATTTTTCTCCCTTCCCTCTTTCATCCTTTCTCCCTCCTTCTGTTCCTTTTCTCTTTTTCCTGGGGTAGGAATGAATGGACCTAGAAACTTGAGTACATGAGTATTTCTGGGCTGATGTGCAAGGAAGGGCTGAAGGATTTTCACTAGTGAAGTAGTGGAACATGCTCCCTGTGTGGGCTGGAGGGAAGGTCACCTAGAATATTTGTCTAAGGACAAATATTGGCTGTAGACAAAGGGGAAAGACAAATAAAGATTCTATTAAATTTCATTAAATTTTTCTAGGGGCAGAGGATCCTGCTCTCAAGTCACAGCAAATGGGACAGGGGAGTTGCTATAGAACCAGATACCTGGCAGAAGGCTCAGCAACATGCTGAGGAGTGCAGAGAGGAATGTCCACATCTACCTGGGAAGGTGCGTGGACAGACGGAAGCTACCTAGGCTGCCAGTGTGGACATGGAGGGGTGAACAAGCCTGATCTGACTGAGATACTGGTGTGGGGGCATAGAAAGGGATGTGGCAAGAGATGAGGCAAGACTTACCAGGCAGGGCAGATTGGCAATGTTTTGATGTAGGAGTTTGACATTTTTACCAACAACAAGATTCAAATCAAGTAACCAGGAAACTTTTCTCAAAGTGAAATTGACACAGAAAGAGTCACCACTTGCAACATGTGATGTGGGGGTGACACTTGACTTTGTTTCATAATGTCTGAACTACTTAAACTCAGGCAGGGAATCCCGGTAGAGTTATGAGGCATAATTCCAACAAACCAATTCCATCAAGTTGACACTTACTCATGGCAACCCCATGTGTATCCAAGTAGACCTGTGCTCTCTAGGGTTTTCAATAGCAAGTGATAGCTTTGCTTTATAAAACTTTAAAGAGAGCTTTTATAGCATATTTGCCCAATATAGTACATCATTTGATTTCTTGCAATCGTCAAGACTCTCTGGCCTAGCCCGTTCCAAAGCAGTGTTCTTTCCACAAGGATTCACTTCTTCCAGGGAAAAGAAAAAAATTTGCATCTGGGAAGAGCGTGAGAAAAGAAAGCAGAAAAGCTCAGGATATGTGTAGAAAATAGTTCATGGTTCAATCGGATGATGTGTGTAATGTGTAAAGGAAAAATGGCAGAGACTAAGGTTGGAGGGTTGATTAGGTCAGCCCTTGGAGACCTTGAATGCCAATCTAAGTGATTTGTACATTACAGTGCTTTTGAGAAGATACAGAAGGAAAATGTAGAAGTCAGAGTTATAATAGTATTGCTTACCAGAAAACCAAAACCACTGCCATCAAGTCGATGCTGAATGGTAGCAACCTTATATGGAGTTTCTGAAACTATAAATCTTTATGGGATCAGACAGCCTTGTCTTTCTCTCATGAACTGCCAACCTTGTAGTTAGTAGTCCAGTGCTTATCCTATAGTGCCACCAAAGTTCTTAGTATTGTTTATATACAGGAATAATTTCCCTTTTAAGGTATATAGTTGTATAATCATGTATAGTTGCATAATCACCACCACAAGCAAGATACAGATTGTTACCATTACCCTCCAAACTTTCCTCATATCATGGTAGTCAGTCTTCTCTTATTCAAGGACTGTCAACTACTGGTGTCATAACCATTCTTATAGTTTTTTTAAAGTAGTACTTTATTCTGATTTAATTTAAGGCATGGTAGGTGCAGTTTGGAGTTAATACCAATTAGTTTACAACAATATATTCAAATAAAGAAATGTTGACTTTGTCTTTTCAAGCTGACTTTTGAAATTTTCTGTTCATCTCTTGTACCTCCTCACGTCTATTTACTTTAGCATTTTTACATTGGAGAGCAAATTTCAAAGTTTCAGAGTCTCTTCTAACATCCATTTTGATATTTTCCTTCCTTCTTGTCTTCTTTTTTAATGACCTTTTTGCTTTCTTCCTGTGTGATGTTCTTGATGTCATCCCACAACTCTTCTGGTCTTTGGTCTACTTCATCAAATCTGTTCTTCAGATGATCTCTAAATTCAGTGGGATATATTGAAGGTCATATTTTGGCTCTTGTGGACTTGTTTTCATTTTCTTTAGCTTCAGTCTGAATTGCATATGAGCAATTGATGGTCTGTTCCACAGCTTGCCCCTGGCCTTGTTTTGATTGATGATATGCAGCTTTTCCATTATCTCTTTCCAGACATGTAGTCAATTGGATTTCTTTGTTTTCCATCTAGTGAGGTCCATTGTTGTTGTTAAGTGCCATCGAGTCGGTTCCGACCCATAGTGACCCTGAACAGGGTTTCTGAGGCTATAAATCTTTACAGGAGCAGAAAGCCTCATCTTTCTCCTGCGGAGCAGCTGGTAGTTTCGAACTGCTGACCTTGCGATTTGCAGCCCGATTCATAACCACTACACTACCAGAGCTCCTTAGTGAGGTCCATTAGAGAGATGCAAATCAAAACAGCAATGAGATATCATCTCACCCCAACATTAGTAGCAAAGTTCAAAAACAAAAACAACAAAGCCAAAACCCAGAAAACAACAAATGCTTGTGAGAGAGTATGGAGAGACTGGAACTCTCATACACTGCTGGTGGAACTGTAAAATGGTGGGAAATGGTATAGTGTTTCACCAAAAAGTTGGATATAGAAATACCATTGTTGTTGTTATTGTTGTTAGGTGCCATCGAGTTGGTACTGACTCATAGAGACCTTATGCACAGCAGAACAAAACACTGCCTGATCGTGGGCCAGCCTCACTACTGTTGCCATGCTTGAGTCCATTGATGCTGCCACTTGGCCAATCCATCTCGTTAGGGGTCCATATGACCTAGCAAATCCTTCTGCTTAGTATATATCTTAGAGAAATTGAGGTCATTACACAAATAGATATATGCACACCCATGTTCATCATATGCTACTCACAATAACAAAAACATGGAAATAACCTCAATGCCCATCAATGGGAGAATGGATAAACTATGGTAATGGTACATGTGCTATGTGCCGTGGAGTCGGTTCCGACTCATAGCGACCCTATACAGGGTTTCCAAAGCTGTAAATCTTTACGGAGCAGAAAGCCTCATCTTTCTCCAGTGGAACAGCTGGTAGTTTCGAACACACACTGCTGGGGACAGCATACGCAGACCCTGGGTTGATCAGTGGCAGCCACATTAAACCACCTCTAAATATAATCAGTTTAACCCAGATGCTCTTCTTCCTCCTCAAAGTATATAGGAATATTAAGAACAATGTAGCATTTTAGGTATAGATAAATGAAGCCCGGTGCCTGAGATCTTGCTCACAAACAAAAGTTTGC
>NW_006408544.1:20799859-20804656 GCF_000296735.1 Chrysochloris asiatica
TCTTAAAAGTTGTCCTTGTGAATCATTATGTCCTGTTTTGAATGATTAATCACATTTCAGTTCCGTATCCTGCCTTAATCACATCCTCCCTTTGTGACATCCTCCCTGAGTGAATTATATCCTTCCTTTGTAACAAATCCCTCCCTCCCTAAAAAAGAGAATAAAAGGCTGAGATAGAGTAAGTTTTGCATGCAATGCTATGCAATGCTGTGCAATGCTGTGCAATGCTAGGAAAAATGTTTGCAGATCTGTCTACCTGCCAGCTTGCATCATATCTGTGTGTCTGTCTTTTTGTATATATTTCATCTCTCTCTTTCTCTATCACTTTCGCCGCCAGATCTCCCTTCTTTGTGACACCCACACTTCCTTGTCGAGGCGGGACCCTGACATAGGACCTCGACAACACACAATGTAATACTCCACAATATTAAAGAATAATGATGACTCTGTGAAGTACCTCATAACATGAAGAACCTAGAGGACATGATACTAAGTGAAATTAGTCAATCACAGAAGGGCAAATATTGCACAAGAGCACTACCGTAAAAAGTCAAGAAAAGATTTTCACACTAAAAGAAACTTTCTTTGATGGTGACCAGGGATGGAAGAGGAAAGAAGGCTAAGTTACTGACTTTTAAAACGTATACACATGTTAACTTGAGTCACAGAGAAGGTAACAGACAATTAGAGGAAATTGGCAGAGAAAATGATGGCGACAAGTGAAGATGCTGGTAGGAAAGTAAGTGTTAAAGGCAACAGCAGTAATTACTGTTATATAGACAACCCTGCAGTGATGACGATCTACAACTATATTGATGGATAGACATATAAGCTGAATGGGTATGGAGGGAAACTTGGAGTATATCCGCAAATACCTATAGGTTTGACAGAGGATATTTGTAAATGATTACTTAACTTTGTTGTAAATACAGCCCTGAGTATAGTAGAGCATCACTTCTTCCATGGAAGCAGCAATCAAGAACTCAAACGATGTCTTGCATTAGACAAATCTGCTGCACAAGACCTTTTTAAAGTATTAAAGAGCAAAGATGTCAGTTTGAGGACTAAGGTGCGCTTGGCTCAAGCCATGGTATTTTCAGTAACCTCATGTGTAGTGGTTATGAATCAGACTGCTAATCTCAGGATCAGCAGTTTGAAACTACCAGCTGTTCCACAGGAGAAAGATGAGGCTTTTTGCTCCTGTAAAGATTTACAGCCATGGAAACTCTGTACAGGGTCGCTATGAGTCGGAACTGACTCCACGGCACATAACAATAGCAACAACATACAAAAGTGGTGAGGATTTTTGTTTTCTTTACATTGAGATGCAATCCATACTGAAAGCATTGCATCTTCATCAGTAAATATTTTAAGTCCTCTTCACTTTCAGCAAGCAAGGTTGTATCATCTGCATATTGCAGGTTGTTAATGAGTCTTTCTCCAATCCTGATGCCACGTTTTTCTTCATATAACCCAGCTTCTCAGTTTACTTGCTCAGCATACATGTTGAATAAGTATGGTGAAATAATACAACCCTGTCACACACCTTTCTTAATTTTAAACCATTCAGTAGCATTCTTATCAACAGAGAAAAGATTGAAGTTGTCAAGGACTTCATTCTTCTTGGATCAACTATCAACACTCACAGAAGCAGCAGTCAAGAGATGTTTTGCATTAGGCAAATCTGCTACACAAGACCTTTTTAAAGTGTTGAAGATCAAAGATGTCAGCTTGAGGATTAAGGTGTGCCTGACCCAAGCCATGGTATTTTCAATAACCTCATATGCATGTGAAAGTTGGACAGTGAATAAGGAAAACCGTAGAAGAATTGATGCATTTGAGTTATGGTGTTGGAGGAGAATATTGAAAGTGCCATGGGCTGCCAAAAGAACCAATAGATTTGTGTTGGTAGAGGTATAGCCAGAGTGCTCCTTGGAGGCCAGGATGGCCAAACTTCGTCTCTCATACTTTGGACATATTGTGAGGAGGGACCAGTCCCTGCAGAAGGATATCATATTTGGTAAGATGGAGAGTCAGAGAAAAAGAGGAAGATCCCCAGCGAGATGGATTGGCCAAGTAGCAGCATCAATGGGCTCAAGCACGGCAACAATTGTGAGGTTGGCCCAGGACCAGGCAGTGTTTTGTTCTATTGTCCATAGGGTTGCTATGAGTTGGTACCAACTTGATGACACCTAACAACAACAACATCAAATGGTGGAGCATACCAGGGCAAAGATAGGAAGACGTTTTAGATATAACCAAATACCTTGAGAGAATGAGTTGCTGGGTGTGTGCATAACATAGTTCTACATCCTACTTTGGTTAGTAGCAACTGAGGTCTTAAAAGCTCATGAGTGGTCATGTGACATGCAACTATTGGTCTTCTCCTGTCTGGAAGAAAGAACAATGATGAAAATCAAAGATGCATGGAAATAATTAATCCAGTGGACTAATGGACCATGTGAACATAAGTCTCCACAACTCTGAGACCAGAAAAACTAGATGGTGCCCACCTACCACTACCAATTTCTCTTAAAACATGGAACAAAACTCAAAATCTTAAAACACACACCCACACCAGGGTTTGTGGTCAGTCAGAGTCTAGTGGAACCCGTAAGACATTGGTCCTTAGTCACCATTCAGGTCTGGAACTGAACTCACCCCTGTGACTCAATTTTCAGCCAAATAATAGACAGGTCTGGAGTCCTGGTGTGGCACTGTATAAAGCACTGGAACACAAGGCTGGTTTGAACCACAAGGTCCGGCGGTTCAAGCTCCCCAACCGGTCCTTGGGAACCCTTTACAGGGTCGATATGAATTGGAACTGACTCAATGCCACTTAACAACAACAATAGACAAGTCTATAAGGGAACAATAACATTATGGAAGTATGCATTCTTAGAACAATCAACTATCTGAGATAAAAACAGCTACCCAAAGTACAAAATTTAGAAAGTTTGGGAAACAAAGAGGAACAGAATCATGAAACACAGAGAGGAAGTGGGATAAGTTGTATTACATTGTTGGGATTGTGATCAATGAGATGAAATAAAATGGGTATGAATTGTTAAATGGAATTTAAATTGTAATTCTTCACCCAATTCACAATAAAAAGTTAATTTCTTTTCTTGCAGACACTTGTTGTTTGTAACTGTTGTTAAGTGCCATAAAGTTGGTTCTAACTCATAGCAACTCTGAATAGGGTTTCCAAGGAGTAGCTGGTGAGTTTGAACCACTGATCTTGCAGTTAGTAGTCCAGCACTTATCCTACAGCACTACATGAAGACTCCTAAACACTTGGAAGGATTTTAATATGAAGTAGCGTTTAGTTTTTAGAAACTTAGTCTGTGGCCTTGTAGTGTAGGGGAATGGGATGGAGAGGCATAGAGACAAAGAGACTGTCTTGATGGTCCAGGTGAGAGATGAGTTTCTAAACCAGGGAAGGGCAGTGGGGGTGAGGAATGAAAAACTATATAAAGCATGGAGACCCACTGGATAGTCATTTTCCATGGTAAGCCCTCCCTCCCTTTCTTCCTCCTTCCTTCCTTTGACAAATATTTGTGAAGCACCTAAGAATCAGGTAATGTTCTAGACATGGTGGGAATATCAATAAAGAAATCCTTGCCTCCATGGAGTGTACTTCTTGGTGGAAGAGACAAACAATAAAAAAATACACAAATGTGTGTAATAGAATGGCTGGTGGTCACTGTTTGACACAATATTTAAGGGTCCTAATTGAGATGCCATCATCCAAATGACTCTCAAGCTAGGTACCAGAGTCCTCAGGGATTCTACCCAGAGAAAAGAATCCGTACAGCGGAAGGAACTCTAGGCTGAGGTCAGGAGTTCTCGGCTTGAATTCTGATCCTGCCTCTGGCCATCAGGGTGGGCTCAGGTCACTTTATTTCCTCTCTGGGCCCTCAGTCTCCCTCTCTTGGTTGGTCTTGGTGATCTTTTAGGTGCCAGAATCTTGTATTTGAAGTTCCTACAAACCATCTTAGAGACTTTGACAAGCAAAACTATGTACAAAGTGAAGGGTCCTTCTTAAACTAGCCTGTTTTGTGTTAAAAAGCCTAGAGACCATCAATTTTGGTCTTTAACCCAATATAGGATCCCCTGTGAAGCACTTGTGATAGGTACCTGTTCATCCTCTGTGGACACCTTTTCAGGGATGGCGCAATTACTCTTTCCCAAGGAACCAATTTCATTTCCTCTTTCTCTCTCTTTTTAAAGGGAAAGGATCACACCTTTTACTAAAGGGAAGTGCCTTCCAACTGAGGATTTCAATTCAGATCCTGCTCCTTAAAGCTGCACGTGAAGGACAGGCCTGCAGTGACCTGGAGGCCAAAAGGCCTGAAGATAAATCTAGGGGTGGGAGGAGGGTGCAGTGGGAATTGGGAGTCTTGGGAAAAAAAACACTTGAGAATGCTGGGGAGGGGAGAGATGGGGTGACATCTCCTCTGCTGGGGTCATGTACCTGGCAGTCTTGATGTCTGCTGCTGAGGCAGTTGGAGCCAGATATCTTTTGACTTAAGAACTCAGTTATCCTGAGAATTCAAATCAGTAACATCAACATGGGAGCCGGACAGCAGATAAACTGAAGGGTTGGAAGGTGGGTGACCCTCTTGGAACCCCTCGTATTCTAAAGTCAGAGCACTTGACTCCTTACTCATTAAAGTCCAAAAAGAGGTGAGATAGTGCAGCCTATGTCGTATGTGTTGTGGTGTTGGAGGAGAATACTGAAAGTGCCATGGACTGCCAAAAGAACCAATAGATCTGTTTTGGAAGAAGTGCAGC
>NW_006408544.1:20804876-20806660 GCF_000296735.1 Chrysochloris asiatica
ATGGCACCTGACAACAACAACAACAATGTCGTATGGAAGCTCTACATCCTTTTCCGCCACTCATCTGTCAGTTTGTCGTACTGTGGTGGCTTGTGAGTTGCTGTGATTCTGGAAGCTATGCCACCTGTATTTTAAATACCAGTAGGGTCACCCATGGTAGACAGGTTTCAGATGAGCTTCCAGAAGAAGACACAATAGGAAGAAGACATGATGAACTACTTCCAAATATTTAGTCACTAAAAACCTTATGAATAAGCTGGGGACTTGAGATCCAGAGAGGGAGAAGGGCTGTGTACTGAAGACCAGGGGAGTGTGGGGGCAGGCTTGCAGGGTATACCCTTTGGTTGGTTGATGATGCATGAAGGGGATTGTAACCATGGCAATGAAACGATATACGATAAAATTAATGTAAAACTAATATTCTCCCATGTAAACTATCACATAATTCACAATAAAACATTTAAACAACAACAACAAAACACAGCAGAGAAACGCTGTCAGATATAGTGCCAGAAAATGAGCCCCTCAGCTTGGCAGGCACTCAAAATGTGACTGGGGAAGAGCTGACTCCTCAGAGTAGAGTTGACCGTGATGACTTGAATGGAGTAAAGGCCATGGGAGAAAAGCCCATGGGACCTTCATTTGCTGATGGGGCACAACTCAAAATGAAGAGAAACAGCTGTAAACATCCATTGAAAATCGGAACATGGAATGTATTAAGTAATGAATCTAGGAAAATTGGAAGTTGTCAAAAATGAAATGGAACACATAAACATTGATATATTAGGCATTAGTGAGCTGAAATGGAATGGTATTTTGCATATGATAACCACATGGTTTTCTATGCCGGGAATGACAAATTGAAAAAGAATGATGTTGCGTTCATTGTCAAAAAGACCATATCCAGATCAGTCATGAGGTACGGTGCTGTCTGTGATAGGATAATATCCATGTGCCTACAGGGAAGCCCAGTTCATACCACTGTTATTCAAATTTATGCACCAACCTAAAGCCAGTGAGGATGAAATAGAAGAATTCTACCGACATTCAATTTGAAATTGATCAAACATGCAATCAAGATGCATTGATCATTACTAGTGATTGGAATGCAAAGTTTCGGAGCAAAGAGGAAGGATCAATAGTTGGAAAATATGGCCTTGGTAATAGAAATGATGCTGGAGATTGCATGATAAAATTCTGCAAAATCAATGATTTGTTCATTTCAAATACCTTCTTTAGACAGCATAAGAGATGACTATACACATGGACCTCAACAAATGGAATACATAGAAATCATACTGACTACATCTGTTGAAAGAGACGATGGAAAAGCTCCATAACATCAATCAAAGCAAGGCCAGGGGCAGACTGTGGAACAGACCATCAATTACTCATATGCAAATTCAAACTGAAACTGAAGAAAATATAAAAAGTCCACGAAAGCCAAAATATGACCTTGAATTTATCCCACCTGAATTTAGAGATCATCTAAAAAACAGATTCGCTACATTAAACACTAAAGACTGAAGACCAGAATAGTTGTGGGATGACATCAAGAACATTATACAGGAAGAAAGTAAAAAAAATTATTAAGAAGACAAGAAAGAAGGAAAAGGTCAAAATGGATGTCATAAGAGACACTGAAACTTGCTCTCCAGCATGGAAATGCTAAAGCAAATGGAAGAAATGAGGAGATACAAGAGTTGAGCAGAAAATTGCAAAGGTCAGCTCAAGAAGATAAAGCCAAAGATTTTACAACAAAATGGAGTTCGAAAACCTAAAGG
>NW_006408544.1:20808350-20846147 GCF_000296735.1 Chrysochloris asiatica
GACCCCCAGCGAGATGGATTATCCAAGTGGCAGCATCAGTGGACTCAAGCGTGGCAACAACAGTAAGGTTGGCCCAGGATCGAGCAATGTGCTTTTGCTGTGCTTAAGGTGCTTAAGGTTGCTATGAATCGGTACTGACTCGATGGCACCTAATAACAGCAACAACCTTTCCAAAAATACCCCATCACCGTCTGTGATCATCAGGATTTTGTGTCAACTTGACTGAGCCGGGATTCTCAGTGGTTTGGCAGTTGAGATGTGGTTATTCCCATGATAGGATCTACTATATTGTAATCAACTCTGTGGTAAGGTCTGCTATCAGCAGTCAGTCAATTGAAGGGACGTCTCCTTGGGAGTGGGGCCTGCTTCCAATAGATTTGACACTCAGACAAAGCTTGTTTGCTCTCTGCTGGGTCTGGATCTTGCATCTGGCTTGTCTTCTGACCTCTGGTTCTTTGGACTTGAGCCAGTAACATGCTGTATTACCTACTAACTAACTCTGGGAATTTTTAACAATCTGCCTTCTTACCTGCTGTATCTGCTGTATCTGCCGTACCAACCTGTCTGCCTTCTTTCTTGCTGGAACTGCCTACTGGATCTGTCTGCTGCCTATGTGCCATCTGACTTGGATGATCTTGGTTCATGTGACTCGAACTTGGGACTCTCCCATCTTTATAATTGTGTAATTTCCTGGATATAAACTTCTCTTTATATGTACACATATAAGTTTCATAGGCTTTGCTTCTATTGAGAACCCAACCTAAGTATATTTCTGGAAGCAGAGCAAGACCTCATTGTTATGAGGAGGTTGCTGGTCTCCAGGCAGTGTTCAGCTATTGGAATCAATTGACTCATCCCACAAAGTCAGCTTTTGTGGGTACCTTAATCTAGTCCTGGGGTGGTGCTGTAGGATAATGTGCTGGACTGCAAGGTCAGTTTGGATCACAAGGTCAGTGGTTCAAACCACCTATCCACTCCTCAGAAACCCCATACAGAGTCACAATGGGTCAGAACTGACTCTACGGCACTTAACAACAATGGAGTCAGAGGTGGGTCTGTTGCGGTGGGTCACAGTGGTCAGTGATTCTTCCTTTTCAGTGAGAGGTTGGGTAGGAAGGGGAGAGTGAAAAGGTGGAGACAAGGACATACAACAGCCTCAGTTATGAACATGACATAAGGAAAAATTTGTTTTTTTTTCAACTGCTCTCTTCAGAGCATGAATGACTTCAAGTAAACAGTTACTTTCTAAGTCATGTTGAAATGACTATTTTGGAAGAAATAAAACTATGTTCATTCATAAACAACATGATTATGTAAAAAATTCTACTGAATCTAACAAACATTACTAGCACTAACAAGGGAGCACCGTGGCTCTGTAGCAGTTTGTGCCCATTAATCTGGAAAAGTTTGGCAAATTAAAAAATTAAATAGACCCTCTATCACATGAGGCAACCACTCTATTCCAAGTATTGACTCGAGTTATAAAAACATATATCCATACAAAACTTGTATATTAATGTTCACAGGAACATTATTTGCAAGACAAAAATTATAAATAATCCAAATATTCATCAATGGATAAATAAACTGGTATAACTATAAAATGGGATACTACTTAGCAATAAAAAGGAATGTTACAACATGAATGACTGTCAACAATGAAAGAAGTCATATCGAAACAAGCAAGAACAACGCAAGTACCTACTACGTGATTCTGGAAGTATGCAGACTAATCTATAGTGACAAAAGACAATTACCTTGCAACGGTGATGGGAAGGGGTGGGAAGGACAGGTAAGTCAGATTACAGAAGGGCATGAGGAATCTTTTGGGAATTATGGATAGGTTCACTATATTAATTAAAATGATGGTTCTACAGGTGTATACATATGTCAAGACATTGAATTGTGTGCTTGAAATGTATGCAGTTGCTTGCATATTAATTGTACTTAATAGTCACAAATGAGAAGAGAACAACTAAATGCAATGTAGACTTCCAGATGGTATTGTGAAGCAGAAAATAGACATTAAAGCGCAAACTGGTGAAATTGAAATATTTTAATGTTTCATATTTAAATGTTATGTATTTCATGATTTTGATCATTTTACTAGGGTTAAATAAGGTTATAGGACATTCTGTACTATCTTTGCAACTTTTCTGTGAGTCTAAAATTAATTCAAAATAAAAGTTAAAAAATTAATATTCAGTATAAATCTTTTTGAAAAGATTGCTTTACTTTGAAGAGATAAAATGTTCTTTTCGCTCCTAATACATCTGTCAGCTATTCTATTTTTGACAGTCACTGTCACCACAGAGAAAGTGAGAATATTTGCAATGATTTGGGTTTTGTAAAAGAAACGCACCGTGTTAGGTATCGTTGAGTTGATTTCCACTTCTAATGACTCCTTATGACAGAGTTAAACTGTCTCATGGGGTTTTCTAGGCTGTAGTCTTCATGTGAGTCAATTGTCTGGTCTTTCTTCTATAGAACTGCTGGTTCAGTTGGAACTGCCAGTGTTCCTGTTAGCAGCCAAGTACTGAACCACTTTCCTTATGAAAGGGGAGTTGGGGGCAGGGGCCGGTGTGGAAGAAGCCTGTCACTCAAAAGTTCTGTATCCCAACAACAAAAAATTTAGATAAACTGTGCATCATCAAATTTTAAAACTTTAGCTTCAAAGGACACCAGCAAGAAAGTGAAAAGACAAGCCCCAGAATGAGAGAAAGTGTTTTGTAAATCATGTATCTGATAAAGGACTTCTACGTAGAATATACAAATAATGATTACCACTTAATAAAAGGACAAATAGCTCAATTAAATAGTAGACAAAAAATGTGAGGGGTTGTTTCTTCAAAAAAGATACACCAATGGCAAATGGACACATGAAAAACTGCTTATCAGGGCTGAGACATCTGAAAACCAAACCAGAGTCTCATCTTGTGAGTGATGGAATTAAAAGGCAAAATGATTACCCAACCTTGCAGGGTATCTTCCATTCAAGCGAGAACAATGATTGTGAATACATAGAAATCTTAAAATTGGATTGGAGACATATGGGAAAATCCTAATTAAACTGAGGGTATTAAACCCCTAATTTCTGCCGAGTCTACTTCGTCAGTTGTTAAGTGCCATTGAGTTGGTTCTGACTCATAGTGACCCTGCATAGGGTTTCTGAGGAGTAGCTGGTGGGTTAGAACCACCGACCTTATGGTAGGCAGTTCAGTGCTTATCCTACAACGCCACACTAGGGCTCCTTCTTTGCCAGTAGAAGCAGCCATTCCACCTTGCCTGGTGTAGTTGTCTTGCAAGACATTGCTGATTGTCCTCTGGACTCATCGTTGCAAACCCTTTTTGCTTCTAAACCTATACCTATACTCAAGAAGGCCCCAAAAGATGAAGTACGATTCCCCCCAAGAGAGGTGAACAATATACTAAAAGAACTGTATGACTTCTAACTTATAGACATAAATCTGAGGCATATATGTGGGAATGGATAGCAATAGTGTCATTAAGTGCTGTTGAATTGGTCCCAACTCCTAGTGCCCTGTGTACAACACAATGGAACACTGATTGAATCCTGGACCATCTTCTGAAACACCACTGTGTTATGCTTTGTTGTAACTATTGTTGTAGCCACTAAAATCCATCTATATGGAGGGTCTTTCTCCTTCCCACTAATCTTCTACTTTATCAAGCATGTCCTTTTCAAATGATTGCTACTATGCCGAAAGTGCATGAGATGAAGTCTTGCCATCCTCACTGAGGGTACATTTTGGTTGTAATTCTTCCAAGACAGATTTGTCCATTCTGTTTGACAGTCCATGTTATAGTCAGTGTTCTTCTTCACTGGAACCATAGTCCAAAGATATCAATTTTTCTTTGATATTTCAAATAATCATGACAATTTTTGTTTTGTTGCCACATTTTTATCTGGTTAGATAGGCATTGCTTTCATCTCAAAGTCTTAAAAAAAAAATGACTTCTGTTCAATTTTTATTTGATGTAATATTCAATCTGAGGGTTCTTGCACAGATATCTTAGTTACTGTTCATATACAGCTAGTTTAGTTATAAGGTCCCTGTTTGTGCTTGGCTACTACCCAAAAGCTTGGTGATCCAAATTTACCTAGTGGTGCTGTGAGAGAAAGTGCTGGGGATTAGCTTCCCATAAAGATTATAGCAAGGAAAATCCAGGGAGCAGTTCTACTCAACACATGGGGTTGTTCTAAGTTGGAATAGACTTGAGTGCAATGAGTTTTCATTTTGGTTTAGTTGAACTAGGAGATGTAATCTGTATTTTTACTTACTTGGGTACAAACTACAAGACATCACACAGTGCTGAAAGCAAAGGAGAGGATAACATGCTGGCCCTTAGATTAAATGAGGGCACCAGCTCAGTCCATACTTTACTATTATTAAAACTCACTTTGCTTTTGGGTTCTTTTAAGAAATAAGTATTAAGGCAAAACTCTATAAATGAAAAGGTCATAGTTGCTAGGAGCTTGAGGGGTGGGATGGGGAATGAGTAGGTGAAACACAAGGTATTTTTAGGACAGTGGGACTGTTTTGTGTGACATTGTAATGGTAGACATTTGTCAAAATCAATAGGACTTAGGGGACCAACAAATACGTCAAACGGAACTCACAACCATAAACCATTAGAGAAATGAGAATCAAAACTACGAAATACCATATCACCCCTGCAAAAATGGCAGTTATCCAAAGAACAGATAACAACAAATGCTGTTAAGGTTGTGAGTGTGTGTGTGTGTGTGTGGGGGGGGGTTACTGGGACACCTTTACAGTGCTGGTGGGGATGCAAAATTGTAGAACCGCAATGGAAAAATAGTATGGTAGGCCTCATAAAGCTAGAAATAATTTTTGTCGTTAAGTGTTATCAGATGGAATCATAGTGACCCTGTAGATTCCCGAGTGACTGGTAGGTTTGAACTGCCATCCTTGTGGTTAGCAGTCCAGTGCTGCTCCTACAGCACCACACTACGCTCCAGTAATCCCACTCCTAGGTATATATCCTAGAGACAGAAAGGAGTGATGTGACTAGACATGCTCACTTTTACTGCAGTATTAGTCACAATAGCAAAAAGATGGTAGCAACCCAAGAGCTCTTCAACAGATGAGTGGGTGAAGATATGGTGGTACCTACGTAAAATGCAATACTGTAACTGTAAAGGAGTCCACAAAACATCTAATAACATGGATGAATCTGGAGGACATTATGCTGAGTGAAATCGGTCAATCATAAAAGAACAAATGTTACATGGTTTTACTTCTACAAAGTCAAGAATAGGTATACAAACAGCAAATAGAGTGGAGTCCATGGAATCACTGGTAGTTTCAAACTGCTGACCTTGAGATTAGCAATCCAACTAGTAACCACTACTGTATAACCTTCAAAAAACTAGCTGGACATTCTTTACCAGATCATAAATGATTTACAAGCAAAAAACTGCTTTGCAATAGTTATAGTTTCCCCAGCATTGTCAATGGCTCTCTTTCAATAGTTAATATCTTTGTCAGTCTTATTTTAGCAGCCAATGTTGACTCAGTGGCAACTGGTTTAAAAAACATCTAAGCCAGATCACCTTATGACAATAATAAAGTTAAAATGAGGCAAGTACCCATCACCTGAGTGTCCTAATAAATTCATTTTTCTCATGTTGTTGTTAACCCTTTCAGTGGGAACTTAACCTTGTGAGTAGCAGAGCCTGCCCTTGAACCCACACTGACTGCACACTCAAGTGTTAAGTACCGTGGAGTCGGTTCCAACTCATAGTGACCCTACACAGGGTTTCCGAGGCTGTAAATCTTTATGGGAGCAGAAAGCCTCATCTTTCTCCTGCAGAACAGTTGGTAGTTTTGAACTGTCGACCGTGAGGTTAGTAGCCCAATTCATAACCACTACGCTACCAGAGCTCAGTAGCCACCATTAAACACACAACAAAGAAAGGACAAAAGCGAATTTCCAGGTCCTATTTTTATTTTCTGCAGCAGCAGCCACACAGCCACAGGGACATGAAGTGTCTGGACAATAGGCACAGTGCCTGTGGCTGGGGAGACTCATGCTCTTCTTGGTTCCCATGATCAAGGAAAAATACAATATTCACACACCATACACAGCCACACCCATTCCTCCCAGCCTCTTCCTTCTCCTGAAGTAAGACCCAATTAGATGACTCATCCTTCCAACCAAAGAAAGTGGCAGCCAAAAAATGTGGGTTCTACAAGGGAGAGGCCTATTCTTTCTTCCCACATGTACTCCCAGCACCAAGTTCACTCCACCTGAAACCACCGTGCTTGACAGTGACAGGACCTGGTGCACGGAGATGGACACTCACCTCACCGTGCTGGGAAGATGGCCTGTTTCCAGGCATGACATTACTGGTGCAAAACATTAACCTGAGGCTGTTGTGGTCCCAAAATATTTCCCCTTCCCAGCCTGACCGTGAGGTCTGCAGAGAGCAGGATTTTGGTTTATAGGACTAAGAGTGACAGAGGCTGCTCGTATCTCTGCCTACACTCAGTGGCTTAGGGATGGCAGCAGCTCCACTGGGGAAATGATGGAGCTGAGAGGTTGGGGTAATCTAGCAGGTGGAAACCGTTCCTCTACAGCAAGTAGAATCATCAGTTTCGCACCAGGCGAGGAAGCACATGGGTCCAACAGAGCTAATACTAGAATTCACGCACTTTGCATACAAACTGAGAATGAGGTTGCTTTTTTTTTTTTCTTTCTTATGGCCCCTCCAGAGGCTAAATGGGTAAAGGGAGGCTCCTTTGTCTCCTGAGAGCCATGGATACACGCAGCACTCACAGGACCACGTTAAGACACTCTGTAGAGTGTGTCAAACCCTGGGTGGAATGGGTGAGCATTCTTCAGCCAAAACATGGCAACCTGGAGTGGCAAGACTGACACTTCCCTGCCGACTATGGCTGCACCTTTCTGTCAATGAGGCGGGAGCTATCCTTGGGCTGAGAGAAGGACCTGAAATCATGGACAACTCCCAAGTGTCAGATTTCTGCTTATTTTTCATGGGTCTTTTACAGCAGAAAAGCCCGGGAGGTCTTGCTTGTACCAAAGTGATAGATGAGGAAAACACAGCTCAGTGGGGACATGTGGCTTGCCTAAGGCTACACAGCTCATTGACAATAGGGCAAAGACTGAAACTCAGGTCTCTGGACTACTGGCCCAGTACTCTCTCTCCAAACACCAGACCGCCTGGCCCAGCTCACTGAATTCCACTTTCCCTTACATGACACATGCCTTTTTAGATTCTGGGTTTTCGGCCAAGGCTGTGCAGCTTGGGAGATGCAGATGCATAAAACAGCCAAACTTTAGTAACAAGTGAGGAAGGATCTTGGGGAGGTTCCCTTTTGTTGGGAGGGAAATGGAGCTAGTTTTTCTCTGAGCTTAGGATTCATAAGGCACTGAAATTAACTACAGGTGGGGTGAAAACAAAACAAAAAAAAGGTTTAAAAAAACCCCAAAACAAGTGGTTGGAAAAATCAAAAGTCCATGATGCGCTTTTCTTTCAGAGCTGCGTGATCCAACACAGCCCCCATGTCACCAAGTGGCATGGACGTGCCTCCACCATGACTAAGTGGGTTCTTGGGACAAGAGGAGGCCTACAGAGTTGAGAACCGAGAATTGTCCCAGGACTTCGGGATCAAATTCATCTGGGACAGCCATCAGCCTTGACAAGGGCCTCCCCAGTGTCACGGTCCTCTCTGAGTGAACTCTACAGTGGCTGGGCTGGGTCTGTAAGCCCAGGCATGAAGGGGCCGAGAGAACTTTGGAATCAGACCGAGCTTTGGCACAGCACTTGTTGGGTCTGCCTGTTCCATCTGTTGCCCTCCTGCGGCCCCAAGGATGGAGAGGTGCTTCCTTCTCCCCACGAGAAGCTTTTCCGGCTGACCTGGGCAATGGCAAAGCAACTCCAGGGCATCCCCTCCTCCATTCCAGCCCAACCTGTGCACAGGTGATGTAACGTGGAGCTTTCTGGACTCACCTACTGAACCCAAAGCACCTAGTCAGGTGTGGTGCTGAATGAGAAGCAATAGCTACCACTTACCCAGCAGCTACAATGTAACAGGTGCTTGACTTTACAATGACCAGGTAGATAGTATCCCCTTTGGACGGATGAAGAAACTGGGGCTCAGAGGGATTAACTGATTCACCCAAAGATGCACAGCTAATGAGTGGCTAAACTGGAAACTGGAGTCAAGTTTATCTGATTCCGGATCCCAGGCTCTTTCACTCCACTAGGTTGTCCTTGGGAGCTGGGAGGAAGCCACGGGGCTATCTGGGTAGGACTACTGGAGGGGCTTCTATCTGAAAGTGTGGAGCTGGAGAGCAGTTGAGCTTGGTGAAGGGAAGTTGCCTCCTAGCCCTGGGGGACAGGGTCCACGTGTGTCTCTCTCAAAGGGGCTGTGGCTCAGTGCCTGGCAGCCTTGCAGATCTTGTCATAAACCTCAGGGAAGGCGTCCTGGCAGTTGAGCTGCTCCCGCAGCTTGTGGTACAGGGAGCCATCAAACATCTCCCAGAATTCCTCCCGGTTCATGTAGCAGTCAGCATACAGCATCTGGAACCTGCAGAGATGGACAAGAGGGTGAGATCACAGGGAAGTGTGAGGGGGAGACACCCAGAGGGCCCTACCATGCAGCGAGCTTCACAGTGTAGGGGTGCACTCAGGGATGAGCTGTTGAGTTTGATTCTTCTAAACACCCCATGAGGCGGGCAGTGCGGGAATGCTGATCCCCCGTTTTGCAGATGGGGAACTGGGGCTCAGGGATGAAGTGACTTAGTAGTGGTGGAAGTCAGACTGCTAGGCTCCTCCCTGTTGACTTGGTCTTCTCCACACACTGCCTTACCTCATGGGGGCAGTGTGGCTTTGATTTGATATTAATTAACATTCACTACATGGCACAGATTTGAAGTGTATAATGGGCTCAGTCTTGATACATGTATACACCCAAGACCCACTGCTACAACTGAGCCAACGAGCATTTCCATTACTCCCAGACTTTCCTCCTGCCCCTGTTACCTCTGCCATCCCTGGGCAACCCCAATTGCTATCTGTCATTATGGATCTGTTTGCGTTTTCTAGGACTTTATATAAATGCAATCATACAATATGCACTCTTTTGTGCCTGGCTTCTTCCAACCACCATAGGTATTATGAGATTTGCCCGTGTTGTGTACAACAATAGTTTATTCCAGGCCATTCTCTGAGTACTGCTTAGTCTGTCCTGAGCCTCTCTGTGCTTTCCAGGAATTCCTTCCTCTTTATCTTTGGTCGTTTCAACCTGAAGAAGTCTCAACTGGCAGCGACCCCTGAATCTAGGGGAACTCATCCCCATCATCTACCCCATGGGGTAGAGTTGAGGTGACTCCTGGGTTTCACCTCACTCAGGTGCGGGGTGTGTTGGTGTGGACCCTGGAGAAGGGGGAGGCTCCCTCTCTCCCATCTTCAGGGGGGCAGTGATGGCTCACTGGAAGAACTCTCACCCCAGTAGAAGTGGGCCAGTATACTCTACACGCAGGGGGAGTCCTGGTGTGGCGCTGTATGATAGGCACTGGACTGCTAGCCACAAGGTCAGCAGTTCAAACCCACCAGTCATTCCTTGGAAACCCTGTATAGGGTTGCTGTAAGTCGGAACTGACCCGACGACACTTCACAACATCATCTGTAAGTGAAGGCTTGCATGTTGCTATGATGCTGAAAAGGTTTCAGCAGAGCTCCCAGACTAAGATGGACTGGGAAGGAAAGGCTGGCAATCTGCTTCTGAAATTCAGCCTGTAAATACACAGCAGATGGCAGTGGTCCAATCTGAGACCGAGAGAGGATGCAGCAGGACTGGGAAGCGTTTTGTTCCATTGTGCAGTGTCTCCACAAGTCTGGGGCCAACTCAGTGACAACAAACAGCATGCTTCAAAATGTGCTTCCTGGATCAGAGATGGTTCAGAGCTACAGCCCCCTCTGTAATAAGCTGGTCTAGCCTGGGATAGCGGCCCTGCACCCCAAAGGAGCAGTTCTCTGAGCCACACTCCTGCCCACTCACCCATGCATGCTTCGGACGAACTTCTCCAGCTGCCTCATGCAGGACCTGGCTTCAAAGTGCTTCACGCGTGGCTCCCCATAGGCCCCAATGTCGATGTAGAGCTCGGCCTCATCTCCTTTGGGGTGTACCAAACCTGGCTGGCTGGGTAGGATGAATGGGCACAGCCAGATGGGGTAGACCTGGGTGGACCAGGGAGAGGGGGTTGGTGCTTTTATTCCCACAAGGGATACCCCCACCCCGCCCCATCCCGCCCCTAGATGAGAGCACCACAATTCCACCACACTAGAGGACACAGAAGTGAAGGGCACCCAGCTGAGACTTCTCTCCCACTGGGGTCCGGCTCAAGGCCACACCCTTCAGGGAGGAGACTGTGGACTGTACAGCGCCACCAGAAGCTCACGTGGATGTCGTTGTGGAAGGTGTGCAGTGCCTGCAGCATGCACTTCATGGGCACCAGCATGTCCTGCACCACGTGGTGTTGCTCGTACAGCTTGCGCAAGGTCTCGCCCTGGGTCAGCTTCAGGAGGGAGATCTTGGGAGGGACCATCCATCCAAAGAGGTAGCGGAAAACAGGGTTGTTGCCGAAGGGGATGATGTCCTGAAAGACAAGAGTTGGCATCAACAAGGGTTGCATGTCTACCCCAAGCCAGGGGCCAGGGTTTCTCTCATTCAATGCTGGACAGAATAACGGCCAACGTGCCACCCCCTATGTGGAGGGGATGTGGTAGTACTCAGGACATCATCATCACACCTGCGTTTGGTCCTCATTTTGGGCAGTTGCCAGCTGTAAGACACTTGGGCTAGTTATTTAACTCAGCTGGGCTCAGTTTCCTTATCTGTACAATGGGTAGGGCAGTACAGAGCACCTCTTTCAAACGGTGCTATGAGGATCATGACATAGCATATTAAAGGCACTCAGCCAGTGTCTGCCACAAATAGTAAGATCCCAATAAACAGTAAAGTTTTACCCAAGGTAATACAGAAACGGTTGCAACCATACATCGACAGAGAATTTCCAGAGGTTCAAGCCAGAGTCAGAAGAGGATGTGGAACAAGTGATATCATTGCTGACATCAGGTGGATCTTGGCTGAAAGCAGAGACTACCAGAAAAATGTTTACCCATGCTTTATTGACTACACAAAGGCTTTCGATTGTGTGGATCATGACAAGCTATGGACAACATTGTGAAGTATGAGTATTCCTGAACACTTAATTGTGCTCATGAGGAATCTGTACCTGGACCAAGAGGCAGTTGTTAGAACAGAACAAGGGTATACCGAATGATTTAAAATTAGGAAAGGTATGTGCCAGGGTTGTATTCTTTCACCATATTTAGTCAATCTGCATGCTAAACAAATAATCTGACTTCATTTTGTTTGGATCAATCATCAATACTCATGGAAGCAACAGTCAAGAAATCAAATGACGTATTGCATTGGGCAAATCTGCTGCAAAGACCTTTTTTTAAGTGTTTAAGAGCAAAGATGTCAGTTTGAGGACTAAGGTGCACCTGACGCAAGCCATGGTATTTTCAGTAACCTCATAATCCATGCAAAAGTTGGATATGAATAAGGAAGACCATAAAAGAATTGATGCTTTTGAGTTATGGTGTTGGAGGAGAATATTGAAAGTGCCATGGGCTGCCAAAAGAACCAACAGATCTGTGTTGGAAGAAGTGCAGCCAGAGTGCTCCTTGGAGGCCAGGATGGCCAAACTTCATCTCTCATACTTCAGACATATTGTCAGGAGGGACCAGTCTCTGGCGAAGGATATCATGTTTGATAAAAATGGAGGGTTGGAGAAAAAAAGAAAGACCCCCAATGAGATGGATTGCCACAGTGGTGGCATCAATGGGCTCAAATGTAGCAATGACTGTGAGGTTGACCCAGGATCTGGCAGTGTTTTGTTCTGTTGTGCATAGGGTTGCTATGCATCGGTACTGACTTCATGGCACCTAGCAACAATAAACAGCAGCTATCACTGCTGTCCTTGTTGGGTCAGTGTGGCTGATTCAGGGCAGATGGACCATAAATGTTTGAGATATGACAGCTGTTGACTGAGAACAGTGGTACTCAGTGAGATGAAGCAACTTCCCTCAAGTCAGCGAGTCAGGGACAGCGCTGGGCTGAGTCTGGCTCTGGGTCAAACATGAGCCAATGATTTACAGTTTCCTTTGCACCCTGTCTGCCCCTCTTGGGCAGAGGCTGTTCTTTCTTGGTACCTCCAACTACACCGAGGCAGGAGTCCCCTCTCTCAGCACTGCTTTCATCCAACCACCTGCCATCCTCTCCCTCAGCTCCTCAGTGGCTCTCACCTGCTGACAATCCCAACAGTGGAGGCTTTGCCCCTGGCTCATAATCTTCCTCCCTGGTCCACATCCTACTGTATTCCTGAGTGTTAGCGGGAGAATCCATGTTCACAGTGCCTGGAGTCCTTGAAACCAAGGGCACTCATTCAGTCATTAAACGGCTACAAGTTACCTACAAGGTCAAGCACCAGGTTCTATGCTGGACACTAGGGCCATGAGGATCACTGAAACATGACCCTTGCCCTCAAGGCTCTCCCTCCCCCAGGGCATGGAAGGAAGGAGATAGTGACCACAGGAGAAGCAGTTAGCTTGGAAAAGGTCAGGGGCAGCTTCCCAAAGAAGCCATACCCGTGTTGCCTGCAAGGCTGAGTGAGTCTTCTCCTCTCAGTGGCTCCATTAGGGTAGGGAACTGTCTGCTTTCTTCTCTGTCGCACTTACACCTGGAGCTGACATTAATGCCTCTCATGTAACACATGTAACAGGAACTCACTAAAGAACATGGCTAGGTAGCACTGTTTCCTTGGGTGTTTTCTGGAAAAGTCACACCTAACCCATAGCAAAAAGATTTCCAATACAAAGATGACGCTTCCTTTCTCACCCCTGATCCTGTTTCCCAGAGCCCTGATCCCACTTCATTCCCCTCCCAGGTCTGATCCCAATCTACTCCCGCTGCTAACCCTGTTCCTCAGTTATCTTCTCCTCCAGCCCTTTCCTCATCCCAAGGTATGAATTGTTTGTGTATCCTATAGAGACAGATGATATATAGACAAGTGAATGGATTTTAAAACGTGCAGTCCTCACGCCCCTGCACATGTACTTCTCATTGGGCCCTGCTTATCAATGTACGCTAGAAATCCCTCTATCAGTGCAGAGGCGGACCCTGGGACAAATCTACCCCACCCCTTGGTTTTGTAATCAATGTGTTACTGGAACACAGCCAGGCTCCTTTATTAAAATATTGTTTACCCCTGCTTTCAGATTACAACAGCAAAGTAGTTGCACAAGAGACTTTTATGGCTCACAAAACCTAAGATATGTACTACTTGTTCCTTTATAGAAACCATTTACTAACGCTTGCTCTGCTATACAGTTGCATCATCAACTGATAGACATTTAAATTATTTCTAGAGTATTCTAATGATTATTCTTTTTACATGTATTATTTGGTTCATGGGTAAGTATTTGCAAGATAAATTTCTAAAGGTAGATATTTCTGGTTCACAGCGTGTGCAGTTTGAATGGTTACTATTTCAAGAGCTCGCACCATTTTCTACTCTCCCAAACAGTAGAGGATAAGGGTCTCCTCACACCCTGCCAGCAGTGGGCTAACAGACGTCTGGATCGGTCATTCTGATAGTGAACAGTAGAACTGACAGTCACTTGATTTCATAGCTGTAATTCTGAGTCAGGTGGCGACACTTTTCTTATACTCAAAAGTCATTCACATCTCCCCTGGAAACAGTCAATTATTAATCAAATGTCCCAACTGGAACCACTTTTTTTCCAAAATTTCAGCCTCTGAGAGTGCACGTTTAAACAAGCGCCCTACTTCCTCCTCTCCCATTATTCACGCCTCTGACCCCAGCTTCATCCCTGTCCTTCTCTGTCAACACACGAAGGTCAGTCACTCTAGAAACATTGCTCCATGTCCTCCCTCCGTTGGCTGTCCAGCTGCTTTACTGTGTCCATGTTATTGGCCACCTTGCTCTGCTGGACTGTGGGACCCTACTACAGATCCAAGGAGCCTTAGATCATGTCCTTTCTTACAGCTGTTACTGCCCTGTCTTAGTCAATCATTTACCACTTACACTGAAATGATACAGAAGTAAAGGGTAAGACAGATGAGGCAACCTTTCATTCCTGCCTTACTCATCAATGTCAGGAAGTGTCATAGGACAGGTCTCTAAGGGGAGCAGTAACACTGGGGAGGGACCACACCCCCGTGGGGTTATCAACCATTTGAGATCAAAAGGGCAGCATTCACCCAAGGACAAAGTTCAGAAGGGTTAGGAAAGGAGGGAAACAGAAACTCAGAGAGGAAATGGGATAAGAGATGTTTTATTGTGAAGATGGCAGTTAATGAGGTGAAACAAAATGTGTATGAATTGTTGAATGAAAAACTGATGATCTGCTCTGTAAACCTTCTCCCAGTTCAGAATAATAATAAAAAGGTGTATTAATCTTGTTACAGTGTCTAGAGCAGTCGTTTCCTGGTAAACATTAAAATAAACCATATGTGCCCAAGAGTATACAAAAACATCATAAACTTCCATTAGGTTTAATGTAACATTTTATCTTACTATGCACTTCTGCTAACATTATTTTATATAGACAAGGTTTACTTTATCTGGTACAAACAACATATTAGTAAGGATTTAATTACTTTATTTGTTCTAATCAAAATGGGAAGTGGCTTAGTGAACTGGTTACTAGTTAAGAATGTTTAGGTGAAAGGAGACTACTTGGTTTGAGTGTTGGTTCCACCATTAGTATAAAATGCCTGGTCATCCCTAGCATGCCTTGTTCAATATTGTTAAGTGCCATCGGGTCGGTCTCGACAGTTCGCAGTCCAGTGCTTATCCTATACAGTCACCATACTCCCAATATATATGCTGTTGTTGTTGTTGTTAAGTGCCATCGAGTCGGTTCCGACCCATAGCGACCCTGTACAGGGTTTCCGAGGGTGTAAATCTTTACCGGAGTAGAAAACCTCATCTTTCTCCCGTGGAGCAGCTGGTAGTTTCGAACCGCTGACCTTAAGGTTCGCAGCCCGATTCGTAACCACTACGCTACCAGAGCTCCTCCCAATATATATACAGTTGTTGTTAAATACCCTTGAGTCGGTTCCAACTCACAGAGACCCTGTATAGGGTTTCCGAGGAGCGGCTGGTGAGCTTTAACCGCTACACTGCAGTTCAAACAAACCTTGCAGAGCAGCACATTAACCACAGCACCACACCAGGGATCCATGTATATAGTTAGCTCTCAACAAACGTGAAGCTCCTGTTACAACACTAAGTATAAAATCACCTATGAAGCATTTGACACCACACACGATTTTCCTATTGGTTTATTATATATTGTACGTTGAATAATTTATATGGCACTTCTGGCTCAGTAGGACAAGCGTTGGACTGCTAACTGCAAGGTCAGTGGCTCAAACCTACAAGCCACTCCTTGGAAACCCTATACAGGGTCACTGAGTCGGAACTGATTAGATAGCACTTACCACCACCACGAACTACTATATTACTGAAGAAGAAGAAGAAAAAAGCAAACAAAAAGGAAGTCTCATAGGAAACTGAGTTTGTTTTGTTATTTCCTCTGCTTTGTTAAGAATAAAGCACACACGCAGTGTTAAAATGTCTTTATGTGGCTGTGTGCCGTGGAGTCGGTTCCGACCCATAGCGACCCTGTACAGGGTTTCTGAGGCTGTAAATCTTTATGGGTGCAGAATGCCTCATCTTTCTCCCATGGAACAGCTGGTAGTTTCAAACTGCTGACCTTGTGGTTCATAACCCAATTCATAACCACTATGCTACCAAAGCTCCTATTTCCATTTAAAAGAGAACACTAACATTCCTGTTAGTAATTACAATTGTTAAATTTTCCCTACTTAGGACTCTTGGTATGGTGCTGTAGGATCACCACTGGACCTTGAATCACAAGGTTGGTAGCTCAAACCCACCAGCTGCTCCCACGACCTGTATAGGGTCGCTATGAGTTGGAACCGACTTGATGGCACATAACAACAACAGAAAGATAACAGCAAATATTTATGACAAATCAAGTAGAGGCCATGGAAAAAAGGAAAAGACTTAATATTTCAGTACCTTGGTGGGGGTGTGCCGTGGAGTTGGTTCCGACTTCCTAGCTACCGTGAACAGGGTTTCCGAGGCTGTAAATCTTTACGGGAGCAGAAAACCTCATCTTTCACCCATGGAACAGCAGGTAGTTTCGAATTGCTGACCTTGAGGTTCACAGCCCCCGATTCCTAACCACTATACTACCAGAGTACCTTAACAGCACCCCTGCTTACGCTATTGAAGATTACACAGCGGTTTCCGAGGAGGAGAAGGGGAAGCAATTAGAACAGCCAGACCTGGCCCAGGTGTGTCAGAATGGACTGATCACCCAGAATGCAGCTTCTTCAAGGGCTCAGCATCCTCTCCAGGGTACATTTGGTTCCTTTATAAAGGCCAGATTCAGAGAGAAGGAAGCTGAGGGGGCAGCCCCAATGGGAGAAGGAGTTATCCCCAGGGGAGGAAGAAAAAGACAAGCATCTGAAATTGCTTATTACTTTTCCTTCCTAGAAATGTCTTGGCCTCAGCAATTCCACTGTGTGGTATGTCCAGATGCCCCCTTCAGGGAGGCACCCATTTCCCTAGCTCTGAGGCCTGTTGGTGGCTGAAGCTCAGAACTGAGTCTTTCTGGGAGGTGAGGGAAGGATTGCCCTTGGCTGACGGGTGTTACTTCATCCAGGCTCATGCCTACTCTTCAAGGGCAGCCCACATCTACAAGGGCAGCCCACAAGGGTGAGGGTGAGGTGGGGAATGAATGTAAGGGGTATAAGGTCCTTGGTCCCTCGCCTCAAGGCCAGACAACTCGGGATAAGTGTACAGCTGAGAACAACACAATACAACACATGAGGATCCAGCCTGCTGGCCAAACGCGGCCCACTGCCTGTTTTCGTAAATAGAGCTGTATTGGAACACAGCTATGCCCACTTGTCCATACATTGTCTATGGCTGCATTCAGGCTACAAAGGCAGAATTCAGTAGTGGTGATAGAGACAACATGCCTGCACATTCTAAAATATTTACTATCTAACCTTTTCAAAAAAGTCTGCCTACCCAAAGATGTTGTCACTTTATCTACATTCACTGTCTCCATAATTCAAGCATTTGCCTTCTAGCCGTTATCACCTCTTTGCTGACCTTCAACACTTCACCCTACTGGGCGATCCAATCTACCCTAACCTCTGATCAGCAACAACCTTTTCATGACTCACCCCTCTCCTCAGCTGGTTTAGATTTCATTGGAATCATGCCGTTGTACCTTCAATAAACCTGTCCCACTCCCCCTTTATCATACTCAGCTGCAAAACCTCAACCATGATACAATCCAAGCCTCCAGCTAGGCTGCAGTTGGTATGAAAACCCACAACCATGATGGCTGGCCCCACTGTAAGTTCAGAAGCGCTGTCTTAGATGGGTGCAGTGTTGCCTGGCCATCTTTACATTTCCCCAGTTAGCTCACTTCCCACTCTCCAAGGGATTTCACATCTCCTCTGTCAAACTTTCAGCACCCTCTCACTCTCAGCTGCAATCTTGGCATCCTATTTCACTGAGAAAATAGATGCCTTCAGAACACACACCTTCCCACCAGCACACCACCCTCCTATCTGTAGCAAGTGCCCTC
This sequence comes from Chrysochloris asiatica, assembly GCF_000296735.1. Taxonomy (NCBI): domain Eukaryota; kingdom Metazoa; phylum Chordata; class Mammalia; order Afrosoricida; family Chrysochloridae; genus Chrysochloris; species Chrysochloris asiatica. The sequence goes on from NW_006408544.1 coordinate 20,826,154, forward strand.
ATTTACACTCGTCGCCTCCTATACCAGGGATGGACTCTCCAGACTCTTCACCTTTGCTCAGGACTTTGCCCTATAAACACATCCCTCTCTCCCCTGTGCTGTCATAGCCCTTACCTACTTACTGGGGCATTCCTTTCCCTAGTCGCAGAAATGGCCCCCCCCTTCCAGATAACACCCTTCTTCTCGGTTTCTCTTTAGAGTGCATCTCCTCATTTCTGTCTTCTCACCTCTATTTCCTCATTTCCTGTTCTCTAGTGAAGCCACTCGGTCAGGCGTCCATGTCCCCTGCTCACCATCTCTAATGATCTCCTCATGCCTAAGACCACAGGTCAACTCTCGGTCTTCATCTCACTTAGCAGCATCTGACATCCTTCTAGAAACAGTCTTCATTTGTCCTGTGTTCTCCAGGCTTTTCAACGGGTGCCTGTTGGCTCTTGGGCCTCATCTCTGTCTACCCTCTTCATAGGCTCCCATGGCTCCTGTAATATGCTGACAAACACAGAGCCTCAGCCTCTGCCCCAAAGTCCTCACATGAATATTCAGACGTCCCACTAGATTTCCCTATATTCATCCTACTGCTAGGCCCCCAAACGGTGGACTCATACACATGTCAAATCTGTGTGGAAATCCCAGTGGTTGGTTCAGCACCTCCTGGGTCTGACATTTCTTTCTTTCTCCGCTGCTACCACCCTGTTGTTGTTAAGTGCCGTCCAGATGATTCTGACTCATAGTGACCCTATATAAGGTTTCTGAGATGCAGCTGGTGGGTTTGAACTGTTGACCTTGCAGTTAGCAGTCCAGTGCTGATCCTACAGTGCCACACCAAGGCCCTGCTATCACCCAGGCAAACCAAAATCCTTTCTTCCACTCCTCTCTTCCCCTACAACCATCCAGCTGTCAAAGTGATGCCTTTGAAATAAAAATCCTATCATTTCTGCTCAAAGTTCTCCACTGACTTCTTACTATCAAACAAACGTGTTGCTGTCAAGTTGATTCCAACACATGGCACCCCACAAGTTATAAAGCAGAAATGAGTTCCAAAGGATTGTCTTGGTTATAATCTTTGGGAAGCAGACGGGCAGGCTTGTCTCCCATGGCGCCACTGGGCAGGTTCACATGATCCCCCTTTGGCTAGCTGTGGAGCACAAACTGTGTGGACCATGCAGGGACCTGCACTCCCGTCACACTTGTAATCAAATCTAAATCCCTCCCTTAGATACTTCATAGTCATCATGCCCTCAGACCATCAGCAAGCTGACCCACTCACCCTTCACAACCAAGTCAGACTCACAGCAATCTTATAGGACAAAGAAGAACTGCCTCAAGGGTTTGCAAGACTATAAATCTTTACAGAAGCAGACTGTCGGCCTCATCTTTCTCCTGCTTAGTAGCGGAGTATAAAACCACTGTGCCATGAGGACTCACAGTGATCCTGTATGAGGTTCCTGAGCTATAAACCTTTAGGGAGTAGAAAGCCTCATCTTTCTCCCAAGGAGCGCTGACTGGGTTTGAACGGCCGACCTCTGGTTAGTAGTCTAGTGGTTACCCTATAACACCACCAGGGATCCCTGTCCCTCTAGCATGTTGCTATTGTTGTTTGTTGTCAAGTCAGTGCCAATTCATAATGATCCTGTACAGGGTTTGTGAGGCTATGAGTCTTTTTACAGGAGCAGAAAGCCTCATATTTCTCCCATGGAGTGGCTAGTGGATTTGAACTGCTGACCTTGTGGTTAACAGCCCAAGCATTAACCTAGATTCTTCAATCTTAAATCTCTACCTACTCTACACCATCGTAACAACTGAATATGTAAAAACCATAATGTCTGGCTACATTTGTCCTAGCCTAGTTCCCCAATATTATCTTCATTCACCTAGCTCTAATCCCAAGGCATTTCCGCTCCTCTGCCTGAGGCACTCTCTCCAGATTGCCCAGCCCACACTAAGTTCAGGTCCCAGCTCAAAGGGACCTTCTTGGACTCTATTTAAAATCTCACTGCTCCATCCCTCCACAGCTACAACTACACAACAGCAGAGATTCCTGCTCACCATTAGGCCAATGCTTGGAGTCCAGCTCCCACCTGCCAGGAGCTGTCTGCTGTTCCCCAAAGATGGCCCACTGCCCTGCTCTTTGTTGAGTGCTATGGAGTCGATTCTGACTCATAGTGACCCTGTAAAGGGTTTCCAAGATTGTAAATCTTTAGAAAGCCTCATCTTTCTCTCATGGATTTGAACTGCTAACTTTGTGGATAGCAGTCCAAAGCATAACTCACTAGGCTACCAGAGGTTCTACTCTGTGGAGCCAAGAAAAAGCTCACTAAGGGCAGCTGCTTTATTGAGGTGGTCAGTTCCTTCAGAAGGAAATGATGCTGTTGCTGCTTAGGAAAGAATCCTGGGGGCAGAGTCTGACTACAGTGTTAACCAGCTGGGTGCCCTCCCTGCCCCGTTGGAGGAGCCAGGACTACTGGGAAACCCTTGTCTCACCTGGAGCTCCCAGAAGATGCTGCGCGTGTGGCGGTGATAATACTGCCTCAGGGGAATGTACTCCAGGCCCTCTTGGTCTGTCTTCAGGTATTTCTCCACGTGCTTGAAGAACCATGGCTTGTAGTAACTGCCAATGCTATTCAGCTGAAATGACAGAGGGCATTGTGATCAGACACAGACAAGCACCAAATGCCGTCAGGGTGTAACAGCGACACTCGGCTTTTGTGCCGCACGCCTGGCCTTTTCAAAACTCTTTCATGTCTATTAGCGCCTTTGAGACTCCCGGGAGCCCGGTGAGGTTGAGGTTACACACAGCGGGCTTTTTCTAGAAGAGAGAGGAGTAGTTCAAAGAGGTTAAGTGGTGTGTCCAAGGTCAAACAACTAGTTCCTGCTGGCCTAGAGAATTTAGCAACCCACTCCCTAGCCCAAGACTACTCTCAGTGAGAGCCCTGAAGTGAAAATTTATTACAGTGTCTGTCACAATGCGAGCTCCAGGCAGCTGAGTTCTCTCCTTACCTCCTGACACCTTGCTTGCTGAAAGCAAAGAGGACTTACAATACTTACTGATGAATATTAAAGACCACAGCCTTGGATGTGGGTTGCACCTCAATGTAAAGAAAACAAAAATCCTCACCACTGGACCAATAAACAATATCCATATAAATGGAGAAAAGATTGAAGTTGTTAAAGACTTCATTTTACTCAGATCAACCATCAACACTCATGGAAGCAGCAGTCAAGAAATCAAACGATGTACTGCATTAGGCAAATCTGCTATACAAGACATCTCTAAAGTGTTCAAGAGCAAAGATGTCAGCTTGCCTGACCCAAGCTGTGGTATATTCAATAACTTCATATGCATGCAAAAGTTGGACAGTGAATAAGGAAGACCGTAGAAGAATTGATGCATTTGAGCTGTGCTGTTGGAGGAGAATACTGAAAGTACTGGACTGTGAAAAGAACAAACCAATCTGTATTGGAAGAAGTGCAGCCAGAATGCTCCCTGGAAGCCAAATAGCCAGACTTCGTCTCTAATACTTTGGACATATTGTCAGGAGGGACCAGTCCCTAGAGAAGTATATCATGTTTGGTAAAATCGGAGAAAAAGAGAAAGACTCCCCACGAGATGGGTTGACACAGTGGCAGCAGCAATGAACTCAAATATAGCAACAATTGTAAGTTGGCACAGTGCATAGGGTCCCTATGAGTCAGTATCAACTCAATGGCACCTAACAACAACTCCTGACACCAAAAACACTGAGCATGTCTCAAGGCCCACTGACACCCAGGGCCCAAAGCCACTACCATTGTGTCAGTCCCGATTCCTCATGACCCTATAGGACAGAGTAGACAATTCCATAAGGTTTCCAAGACTGTAAATCTTTACGGAAGCACCAGTCTCACTTGTCCCTCATGGGTTTGAACCACGGACCTCATGGTTAGTACCGCCAGGGCAGGCAGCCCTCATTAATTATGGCGTGTTTCCTGCTGTTCCTCTGCTGGGCTCCACGATCCTGGAAACAGTTCATTACTCAGGCAGTCACCAGCAATTGCAGGTGGTTCTCAAGAATAAACCATCACATGGTCCTGGTCCTGACCCAATTTCTCAATCTTATCTTTAGCTGGTGTTGTCCTCAGTCTAAAAAAATGGTTCATGACTTAAGAGTGCTGGGGCCTCAGCTTCCATTCCCATGAAATCAACTCTTAGTACATGCTGGAGGGGTCCTAGGAAGAGCCTAGGCACTGGGACTGGGTAAACCAGATGCCGTCCAGTAGGTTCCGATTCATGGTGATTCCACTTGTGTCAAGAGTGGAGCTGTGTGTGCTCTTGGATTTGTGACCTTTTCGAAGCAAACTGGCAGGCCTTTCTTTTGAAGTACCTCTGGATGGATTTGAACACCAACCTCACTTAATCATTTGTATACTACGCAGGGATGACTCTGGGATTGGGTAACTAGGTTGTTGGTTGTTGGTTAAGTACCGTGGAGTCAGTTCTGACTCACAATGGCCCTGCACAGGGTCTCCGAGGCTATAAATCTTTCTCCCACGGAACTGCTGGTAGTTTCGAACTGCTGACCTTGAGGTTGGCACCCTGACTCGTAACCACTACGCCACCAGAGCTCCTTGGGTAACTAGGTAGCCAGAGTCAAATCCAGTTCAGTCACTCACAGGCATATCACTTTTCATCTCAGTTTTTTCATCTATACAATGACAATAAAAAATGTATGTGTTGTGGGAGGTTTTTTGGTGTTTATTAGATATTATAAGCATACAAAGATCAATCACACAGCCTGGTGAATGTGCATTCCTGTTGAAACTCTAGGTCCCACAAGGCTAGGTTTTCCACTCTGGCTGCAGATGCTCAGGCCCTATGTCAGACCAGCTTTCCCTGGGGGCAGAAAAAGGTACTGAGGTTTACAGGAAAGTGAGTTCATACTTGGTAGGGGGACCAGCAAAGGGTTAGGAGGAAGATGAGAGCGAAATGAAAATCAAAGACTACAGACTTCAGCATGGATTATATATATACCTCAACACAAAGAAACCAAAAGTTCTCACAACTGAACCAAAGGCCATAGTATTTACAATCATCTCAAGTGCATGTGAAAACTGGACAATATACAAGGAAGGCCAGAGAAGACCTGATGGATTTGAATCATGGTGCTGGAGAAGAATATTGACTGTACTATGGTCTGTCAGAAGAAGGAATGAACCTGTTTTGGATAATGTACACAACACTTCTTAGAAGGGAGGATAGTGAGACTTCATCTCACATACTTTAAACATATAATCAGGAGGTACCGATTTCTGGAAAAGGAGACATTATGCTTGGTAAAGTGAAGAATCAACAGAAAAAGAGAAAGTCCTCAACAAGATAAACTGACACACTGGCTGCACTAATGGGCTCAAATGGAACGATTGTGAGGATGGTACAGGGCAGGGAAATGTTTCGTTCCACTGCACGTGAGGTCACTATGTGTCGGAAGTCACTCAATAGTACTTAACAGTAACAGCGAGTGAAACAGGCCATAAGGAACCAGCAGGAACAGAGCCAATACGTGAACAAGCACGGGGAACAATCACAATGACATGTGCTGAGTGCCCACCTTCCAGACAGGCAACCGGGCTGTTCCCTCAGAGACCTGGCAGGGTCGGACTTGCCCCTGATTCACTGAGAGGGTTTGAAGACTTCTCACGGTGGAATAGAATGCCCACGGCTACAGGGTTACCTTTGGGCAATGACTCAAACCTGTCGTGTGTAGCAACACAAGACCAGGGCCAGAGTAATAGGCTCTGGAAGCTAGAAATTATTTAGAACAAACAAAAACTAATTTTTTCCCGATTTGAAGAGCAAAATGCACACTTCATAAACACTTCAAACACTGCAGAAACTGTAACTTGGAAAGTGAGAAACCTCTATTGGCTCACGTTTTAGGGATAGCTGCTGAAAAGGTTGTCTATTCCTGAGGTTTCATTTTCGGTACACACACATTATATAATGTAAATGTCCTAGGCATGCTGTTAGGTGCTGTTGACTTCACTGATTCATAGCTAGCGCAACTGCCACACATGGTTTTCTAGGCTGCTGTCTTTATGGAGCAGATCACCAGGTCTTTCTCCTGCAGGGCCATTGGGTGGGTTCGAACTGCCAATCTTTTAGTCAGCAGCTGAGGGTTTAATTGTTGCCCACCAGGGACCCTTACCCTACGCATACTGTTTGTTGTGTGCCATTGAGTTGGTTCTTACTCATAACAACACTGTACAGGGTTTGAACCAGTGACCTTGTGGTTGGCTGTCCAATGCTCATCCTACAGTGCCATACTGGGGCACACTGTTGGCAATTGGCATTTTCCACTTATAACACACTTGGTTGATCCTGGGCAGGTTACTTAACGTCCTTGGGCCTCATCCTCTGTAAGGGAGAGATGGAGACTTTAATTAGCCCCAATGTGTGTGAAAAGACTAAAGGAGCTAAAGTACTAAGTGCCAATCATGGTGTCTGGAAGCACTGTATCAGTTCCCTGCCCCACACTGCCACACTGTGCTAGAGTCAGGGTGCCCTTGGCCCTCACTCAAAGGCAGCCAGCACCTGCAGCTTATTTTGGGGTCACCCTCTTGAGTTGGCCCACTCTTCTAACAGGCCACTCTGCAGGGAGGGAACCAAGGGCCACCACACACCAGAGAATTAGAGCGTTAGAGCCTACAGTGTGGAGCCTCAGGGACAGGGTAAGGACACCACACCATACATGAACCACCTCTGCCTTAATGCATAGGAGAGTAAAACCCAAGAGCAAGCCGAGCCTGGCCCCACTTTAGGTCAGGCGGTCACCCGTAGAGTGGAGTCGAGACTCTGGGGCCCCCTGTACATGATGCCCCTGTTGCTCACTGATGCATCAGGGCCACCTGTGCCAGAAACCCAGAATCCAGTTTGTTCGTCTCTCAGAAAACACCCTGGGGTTGGGGAGGCCCAGGGTTGCTGTGAATGATACAATGGCACACACCATTAACAGCAACAACACTTGGGTAGCCAGCCCTTCCCATCTTGGGGCATCCCTATAAAATGGGGTGGGGTGCCTCTTCGCAGGGCTGCAGTGAACCTTACACTGACCAGTCACCAAGGGTCTATCACAGAGCCTGGTACATAGCAGACACATTCCTGTGCACTGTGTAGCCTTCCAAACAGTAAGGCTTAGGAGGAGTGGTCCACGCTCTGTTGGCAGCCCTCTTCCCATAGGGCATCAGGGTCTTGTTCAAAGGGCACTTGGCAAACGTCTGTGAGCCATGCACTCTGCTTTCTCTGACAGTGGCACCAGCGGAGCATCTGGATAGGGACTTCTGGTCTTGATCTAGGTTAACATAGAATTGGGTGAGGGTGTTCAAACATGGGAGAAGAGGCACTGACTTATCTGTCCAATCATAACTGTAGACAGCACCTAGTACAACAAACAGAGCCGACTTGAATACAATGCGGGTGGCAACTCTCCTGAGCTGAGCTGTACTACCTGTACAGCCCTTCAGAGGATGCCACTGAGAAGCTGGACAACATCTTGTCCAGCATTATTGCTAGATTTATCTGATGAGTAGAGCCAGAGACTGGGAAGGCCAGGGCTGGGAACTTGGTTCGTTGCCTTAGAGTTCTCTCCTCTGCCTGCTTGCCCCTCCCTGCCAGTGCCCACCATAGTGTTCCACAAGGACTGGGTGCCTGATGAATGTTTGTGGAAGCTGAGCTGCAGGGAACAAACTCCACACTGGGAATCAGGCACTGGAACTGACACCTGCCCTGAGCCAGCTTTCCCTCTCTGGGATTCATTTTTTTATCAAGAGCCTTAAGAGTTGCCTTTCCAGGGGAATAGTTAATCTCACAGCCCAGGAACAGAGGGTCCTAGGACCATCAAGAGAGACAAGCATGAGCAGAATGTAGGACCCTAACCAGGGAAGTAGCAACACCAGAGATAGAGGCAGAGCAGCTGAGGACTCTAGACTCACGGAAAGAGAAAGGCTGTGTGCTGGCGACCAGAAAGCAGACTTGCAGAATGTATCCTGTGGTTGTTTAAATGATAATAAATTTGAGTGTTTTGAGTACATAAAATAAATAAATAAATAAATAACCCCTGAGTAAATAGATGCAAATACTGTTGAATGATGATGCATGAAAGAGATTGAATCATTGCAATTAAACCAAATATGATAGGATGAGTGCAAAACCCATGTTCTCCCATGTTGTTCTCAATTCACAATAAAAGCTTTAAAAAATTAATTAATTAATTAAAAAAAATAAAAAGAGGTGCCTTTCCTTTGGCTACTTCTATACTAAGGAGCTCAGGTAGTGTAGTGGCCATGAGTTGGGCTGCTAACCTCAAGGTCAGCAGTTCTAAACTACCAGCTGTCCCACGGGAGAAAGATGAGGCTTTCTACTCCATAAAGATTTACAGCCTTGAAAACCATATACAGGGCCGCTAAGAATCAGAACCAAATCCGTGGCACATAACCAACCAACTAAAACTTAGAGATACAATTCTAACTATAGGCAAAAGATGCTTGTTACTACATTAATTCAAATAATAGGAAAATTGGAAGCAACTTAAATTTCTAGCTATGGGGAAGCAGCTTAGTAAAAAAACCCACTAAGACATTGGCCTAATGGGAAGTGAAAAATAATGTAGCAGCAAAGGTTAATGCTTATCCCGCTAAACCAGAAAAGCAGGCTATGCATTTGAACAGGCAATCCCAGCAGAAGACAAACAAATGGTAAACCAAGGCAATGGAATGCTGGACTTTGAAAGTGACTGAGAACTGCAAAATGAAACCAGGAGATACTATTTTTAACCCTATCAGATAGGTGAGATGTGGGGAGGGGCACTGTTATGGAGGCTGGCAGAAATGCAGGGAAAAGGCGCTCTTACACACTGCGGCCAAGGTGACTTGTAGGGAAGGCTGCTTGGTCTCATCTATCGCTATCTAACAGGCTCAAATCCTGGAACCAGGAGTTCCTTTTTGTAAGCTCATCTTAGAGAAATGTGTGTACTACAGGACAAGAATACATAAGAAAGAATCTTCATTACAATCTCATTTGTAAAAGCAAGGCATTTTAAGGAACACAAATGCTTAGCAGTATGCAGTGAGCTAAATAGGTATTTTCCACTCAACACTAGAACACTATAGAACAAAACTGACTAACACACACAGAGACATAGATCTGGAAAAACACCCAGACTGTGAAGTGTGGTTACCTTGGGAATGTGGTTGGGAGGGGTGAAGGGATGCACTTTAACTTTTTCTTTATATATTTCAATATTGTCATGCTGTTTTTATAATTTAAAAACTTTAAATAAAATCTAGGCACAGAAAAAGAGAAGAAAAAAATATACCAAACGCATTAGCGACCGGAGTGGAGTCTTTGCCTTTTACTTGCTTAAACTTTCCAAGTCTCTCATAATAAGCATTGTTGCTGTTCTGAAGTGCCTCTGAGTCGGTTCCGATTCAGAGCAACCTTATATAGGATTCTGAAGGAGCGACTGGTGAGCTTGAACCATCAATCTTGTGGTTCAAACCAACCTTGCAGTCCAGTGCATTCACCCGCAGTACCACCCCAGGACAGCATAATAAGCATTAATCCTTTCAAAATGGGGGCAGGGATGCTATTAAAGAGGGCATGGTATGCACTCTGACTGGGGCCACATTAGTCAGTCCTGAATACAATGAGAGGAACATATGGAGTACTCTTAAGAATTCTTATTTATTTATTTAAAAAGGCCAAATGGGAAAAGTAGAGAACAAAGGACCTCTAAGACTATCACCTTGAGATACTCCTTAAACCTAGAACTGAGCCTGTCACCTGAGATTACCGTTCAGCAAAATTTCAGTGGCACACCAAACAAAGGATATCATCTTTAAGATCAGAGAAGCACAAGGGCTCCATAGGGTAAGCACTGGATTGTGAAGCACAAGGTTGGTGGTTTAAGCTCACCAGCCACTCTGCAGGATAAAGAGGAGGCTTTCTGATCTCACAAAGATTTAAAGCCTTGGAAACCCTACACAGGGTTGCTATGAGTCGGAACTTAACTACACCAACCACCTGTAAAATCAACAACCTACCTGAAAACATCAGTATGAGACCAAAAGGCTAACAATTTCTCAAAAGCAAATATGAGAAGATGAGGGAGCAGGGAAAAGTAGAATATTGGAAAACTGAACACAGTCAAAGAGAACACTGACACACTATGATAAATGTAACTAATATCACTGAACTATTTGTGTGGAAACTGTCAAATGGGAACATAATTTGCACACATAGACTTTCACCAAAAACTTAACATGTATTTGTAAAAAGGACACGGTGTGTTTGTGCTGGAGCCATAAAGGTAAGAAAAGTCAACCCATCAGAGTAAACCCTTTTCTAAGACTGAAACTCAGAGCAAACACATAAATAGTCTTGCAGGCCTACTGGCAACCATCCTGGTCAACTTCTGAGTGGAAGGAGAGGAATTGCAGCAAAGAAGATATGGGCTGAGATTTGATATATCCCATACACACCCGATAACCTTGGAATAAGAGAGAGAAAAGGATGGGCTGATGGGTTTGAAGTTCAGGGTGATGTGTGAATGCCTGAGCCCAAAGACAATGACCTTGCCACTGAGGGTTAAGGTCAAAAATGAAGCAGTCACCAGATCTGAAGAAGGGGCTGGTGTGTGAGAACTCCCACCCTTGAAGATAGTACCCACTGGACTTAGTGTGGATGGCTTGCTGACCAGAATTTGACCAGATGAAGAAAAAGATATATGATACAGGGAGCAAGTATACACTGCTACAATCTGATCAACTGGACCCTTGCTTATGAATGTTGTTGTTGTTGTTAAGTGTTGTCGAGTTGGTTCCGACCCAGAGGCTGCTCAAAATTCCAACCAAATAGGAAAGGATTCTCCAAATAAAGGATAAAGCATGTCTCCTCAGCACAGTGGGTTGATACGGATGGGCACCTTAGACTTCGGCTACCAAAATTGGGGTACTATAAAGGCACGAAGTGGCTGACTTACAAGCTTTCATGAGGGTGTTTAGTGTCAAGATGCGGGGAGTAAGACAGACAGCCAATGGAATCATTTCCCTCCTGTCCAGATGGGTCTGGTGATGAGGGCGTAAGACTTTATGATACAAATGCGAGTAACTATTTTCAGCTCTAACGACGATTGTCACAACTGTAGATGTAGAAGAGGTGCAACTTAAAGGGGGAGCAGTTAATCTGCCATCTCAGGAACAGGGACCCTGATCAGAAAAGCAGCGACATTAGAGATGGTGGTGGAGGTGATGGCATAGACACAGAGCAGCAGTGGACTGAGAAAAACAGTGTGCCTGCGAACAGGAGGCTGGCTTGCAAAATGTGCTCTTTGGACATTTAAACAAATACATTATGTACAATGTGGTATGTGGATGTCAAAAAAAAAAAAAAAGGTTACTAGAGGTTAACTACTGTTGGCTAAAGAGATTGTAATCATTATAGTGATAATGGTGATCTGCCCTGTAAGCTTTCACTCACTCAATACACAATAAAAGTTTTTTTAAAAAATTACAGGGCAAAAGACCTCTTTAAAGTGTTAAAGAGTAAAGATGTCACTTTGAAGACTAAGGTGCACTTGACCTCAGCCATGGTATTTTTAATCAACTCAGATGTGTGCAGAAACTGGACAATGAATAAAGTAGACTGAAAAATGAAAAAAAAAAAGGACATGTTGTAAGTTGAAAGCAGGTTAATCTGAATTCTGAAGCACCAAATCAATTCTTCCAACCTTGGCTTTGCCAGCATATGGAAGGGTTACACTGTCTCTTAGAGCCTTGGTTTACTCATCTATAAACTGGGTGCTGTGAGGATCAAAGAGTACACCTCTCAAGAGGTGAGAACGTACCTGGCAGGAGGTAGGGGCAAGGTAACTTTTCTCACTGCCCAGGAGAGCTCAGACCATAGGTCCTGTCGCCTATGTCTGAGTCGGGCTGGCACTGGGAACAGCCTCCAGGAGGTGCAGGTTCCAGCTCCCCAGGAGCTCAGTTCATAGAGCTGACCCCTGCCTACCTTGCTGGCCTCTGCTTCGTCTGTCATGACGCCCGTCATGATGACAGCCTCATCAAGGGAGTAGAGCAGCCCCTCCACGAAGTGGTTCTCCAGCCGCTGGGACTCGCGGGAAAACTTGTCACAGATATTTTCCAGGCCCCGCACTGGCTCGAACCGCAGCTTGACATACTTCTTGGCAGGGATGATTCGGATCTCGGCGGTCACCAAGAAGCCGAGTGTCCCACAGGACCAGGGCACAGCGTAGAACAGATCTGAGTTTTCTGACTGAGAAGGAGGCAAAACAGAGCTTGAACCCTGGGCCCACATCTGACATGTGATCATTGGTGGGAAAAAGAACTTGGGGTCTCAGATCCAGGGAGCTTACACTAAGTTGCTGTTCTATCACTATCTCATAGCAATTTTACACACTGTACTTTCTGGACCTCAATTTTTCCTTCTGTGCAATGGGGATGTAACTCCTCTCAGTTTCAACATGAATTTGGACCTTATGTTGCCTTCTGTGAGGCTTTCGGCTCCTGCAAAGATATTTCTTCTGGCACCGAAACCCTATAAAGCGTCACTATGAGTGAGAACCACCTCGAAGGCACTTAACAACAACATTAACAACAACATTGCCCTTTATACCAGAGGAGCTCACTGAGCGCATCCTCCCTTCTCTACCTAGGCACCGCCTCAAAATACCCAGGAAGGAGCCATGACCAGCACTGCCCACAGACCCTAAATAGCTACAGAGGTCCAGGCTAGGATGGAAAAAGAGTGGGGTCAAATGATTTCCTTCTGGGTTGTTACTAATTATTTTTTTAAAATCATTATTTTTGGTGAAAATATACACAGCCAAACCCACTCCTATGTCAGCCAACTTTCACTTTACTTCTGTTCTAGTACACTTATATTTACTTCATATCCCTGTCTTGTTACCTTCTCATCCCTACTTTAAAGATAGCTGCTGACCCTTCAGACTCATATAAAGATTTTTTTTAAAAGAAATCTGAATATTTAATATTTAATACTCTTTATTGTTTGGACTAAACTGTTACTTAATTTAAAGGTAACTCCAGGGGATAGTTTCAATTCAAGATTTGAAAACCATCTCAGGCAATACTCATGGGGACTCCTCCGGCCTTAATAGGTCCAGTAAGTCCAGAATCTTGAAGAATATGAAGTTCTGTTCCATATTTACTCCCTTTTGTCAAGACTCATCTACTGTCTTCCTGATCAAACTAAGATTTACAATGCCTTCTGAGTCCATCAGCTGGTGTAATCCCCCTGACACTCAGGGAAAGAAAACATTAACATTCCCATTTGACAGTTAAAGAAACAGAGGGTCTAAGAGGTGACACAATTGTCCCACCTGGTTCTATACATCCATTTCTAACGTCATCATGTTCTAGTTTTGGTATCTATCTTGGAGACCAAGTTCTGACTTTTCACCTGGTCATTCTAATTCAGATTCTTTGATCAAATAAGGCATTTTGAAAATTTTCAGTTTTGTGTGGTGGTGGTGGTTATGTGCCATGGAGTCGGTTCTGACTTAGAGCCACTGTCTGTTAAACCTGAGAGGCGTTGGTGCGAGCAGGGTGGCACGGCATGGGTGAGGGGGTCTGGAGCAGGAAGCCCCATGTAGGCCAGCAGAAGCCTCCAGAACAGCAGAACAATCCTCCATCTAACCACACTGTGGTGGTCTCGGCAGTGATAACCAGCCAACCGCCAGGCTTTATGCCAGGAGTTTCCCATATAACATCACCTTCCTCCTATAAATAAGGCTTTGTCAGGTGAGGAAATGACCTCAGGATGGAGTTAATTAAGGATGACTATCTCCTTTCTCTGAGTCCTGGTGTGGCGCTGTGGGCTAATGCGCTGGACTGCAAAGTTGGTTTGAACCTTAAGGTCGGTGGTTCACGCTCACCAGTCGCTCTTTGGAAATCCTATACAGGGTCGCTATGGGTCAGAATCGACTCCACAGCACTTAACAACAACAAATCTCCTTTCTTGGCTGATAACAAGAGCCTACAAGGCAGGGTCTACCCACGGTTTAGGGTAAGTGCTGTACTGTTGTGAGTCCTCAACTGTTGGTTGGTGTTACCTTTGAGTCAGTTCCGACCCACAGCAACACTGTAAAGGAGAGGCTTGTGAACTTGAACCGCCAACCTTGCAGTTCAAACCGACTTTGTAGCCCAGTGCATTAGCCCACAGCGCTGTCACACCAGGACTCCTGAAAGGGGCTTCTTTTGTCCAAGACCAGAGCTTCCAAGTCAGGAGTTCTCCTCGGGACTCTCTTTAATGACACTCTGGTGGCTTCTGAAACATCTACTTCAGAAGGATCAGACTGCCATCAAGGCCCCCTTAAATATGCTGGCAGGGAGCTGAGTTTATTTGATGATTTAAATCAGTCCACTTTTAGGGTGATTACGAATCAGGCTACCTACCAACCTCAAGGTCAGCAGTTCGAAACTACCAGCTGTTCCACGGGAGAAAGATAAGGTTTTCTGCTTCCATAAAGATTCACAGCCTCGAAAACCCTGTGCAGGGTCACTATGGGTCGGAACCAACTCCACGGTACTTATCAACAACAATCCAACCCATTGCCACTGAGTCGACTGTGACTCATAGCAACCCTCTAGGATTTCCAAGGCTATAAATCTTTACGGGAGCAGACAGTTTCATCTTTCTCCCAATGAGCAAGTGGTGGATTTGAGCTACTGACCTTGTGGTTTGCAGTCCAGCCCTTATCCTACAGTACGCCAGGGCTCCTTCCTTTTAGGGTTTGAAGCCTTACATGTTTGTGTCCCACTCTGGGGTTAGAATGATATCGTATTTCTCCAGAAGAGTCCCTCTTAATGATTTTAGTTACATCTCACACCATCTAGCAATATGGACAGCTAAGGGCATCAATCAGGAAGCCAGATTATCTGAGTTTGACTCCTAGCTCAGCCATTCACTAGCTGTGTGACGTAGAGACAAGTTTTTTAATTTCTCAGTGCTTCAGTTTCCTATCTGTAAAATAGGTACATTACTAGTTAACTAGGTCATAAGTTTTCTGAAGAACTAAAAGCACAAGTATATATGAAAGGGCTTCTAAAAGTTTGTGGGAAAATGGAATGAAAAGATAATGGAATTTTGAAACCTCCTCATATATAAAACATTTGCATTATCTGAGTACCTTATAACCAAGGTTGCTGCTAAGTTGGTTCCAACTCACAGTGACCCTACAGGGCAGAGTCGAGCTGTCCCATAGGTTTCTGAGGCTATCATCTTTATCAAAGTAGAATGCTTCATCTTTCTCCTGTGGAGCGGCTGATGGTGGCTTTGAACTGCCAACACTGTGGTCAGCAGTCAAGCACTTAAGCACTGCACTACCAGGACCCCATCTGAACACCTTGGTGGTGTTGTCCAGTTGGTTCTAACTCATAGCAACCCTGTATAGAGTTTTCAAGGAGCAGCTGGTGGGTGTGAACCGCTGAGCTGTGCAGTTAGCAGTCTAGTGCTTATCTTGCAGTGCCCCACCAAGATTCCTAAAGGGTCTACATAAATGCTAGTTATTATTAGGGACCCAGACCCAGACTGAACAAGTGTTGGACTTATCCCTGAAGTATTCCTATGGGAACCCCTTCCCCACCCAAGACCTCTGATGCCCAGCTGGCGTGGACGTCCTCCATGTGAACTCACCGGCGTGCATCGCACAAAGCTCCCATCGGCCAGGACCAGTTCGTAGGCTGTGCAGATGTGCTGGAACAAGCCATACTTGTGGGATGATGACTCGATGCCGGTGCCCATGATCAAGCCCCCTACAGAGACACATACGTTAGCCAGGCCATGATGCAGCATGGAGAGTGGGGACAGCTTGAGTAAAGGGCACCTCACTGGAGCTAGGGGAGCTCCTGGCATGAGGAAAGCAGGGCAAAGACGATGACACGGAGCTCCTGAACTTAACGAAGAGTTCAGGAGAGATGGTGGAGCTTTGACAGGAGAATGAGACCTATCCGGAGGTAAGGAGTGGGTGGGAAGACCTGTCAAAGTGTTCACAGCTTCAGCTCTGGCCAGACTTGACCCAGAAAACTGCATTCATGTGAAGAGGGGCTTGGTAGGGTGGCAGGAACAGTTAAAGGAACTGCTGGTGTCTCTGGAGAAGAAAAGGCTCTGGAACTGTAAATCCCGTGGGTGGGAAGAGAGACTAGACTTCCTCTGCTCTACAGCGTAGAATTAGGAGCAGTAGGTATGAGGCATGAAGATGCTGGTTCTAGTAGAAATAAGAAGTGCTGTCTGGTAACTATTCAAGGAATGGACTGGCAGGCTGTAGTCACCTGTTCACTGCAACTGGTGACTTCTCCCATCAATGGAACAGAGGGACTTCCTGAGCTGGGTGGAAGGGGTGGGGGTTGGGTAGCATGGCCCTCAGCTCTGACTCTAGCACTCTCTGCACTCCTCTTGCCCCGTAACATAGGGTGCTCACCTACGGTGAGGTCATCGAGTTCAGGCAACACAGGCAGCGTCCAGCCAATTGAGGTCAGCAGGGCAGTCACCTGTCCCATGGTCACCAAGGGCTCCACACGGACAATCTGTGGACACAAAAAAAGAGACCCAGGGTCACATGGAAGTTTCCAAGACTAATGTGGGCAGGGAAGGGCCTCCTTCCTGTAGAGCTTTTCTACATAGCCTTTGTGGGCGATTTCTACAACATCACATTGCCTTTCATCACAGTGAACCCTAAGAAACCTCACTGCTATTGGGTTCCAACTCATAGCAACCCTAGAAGGCCAAGTAGAACCGCCCCTAATCTAGAATCTTTATAGAAGCAGATCACCAGGTCTCTTCATCACAGAGTGACTGGTGAGTGCAAACCACCAGCCTTTTGGGTGAGCACTTAACCACTGCACCATCAGGCTGCTTTAGAAAACCTAAAGCTAAAATAGCAAAAAGTTGTAGCTAACAACCAACAATGGAGCTAAATCAGAATCACAAAAATCATTTAGTAATCCCAAAGAAGGCAGCAACAGTTAACAAAAGGCAAACAGGCAAAGCAAAGTGCAAGATGACAGACTTACACCAAACCATATCAACAGTAACATTAGAAGTAAATGGTCCTGTAAAGATTACAGCCCAATAATCCCTGCGGACAGTTTTCCTGTTGCCTCGGGCTGCTGTGAGTTGGGATGGACTTGATGACACGTAACAAGAACAACTGCCACCCAACAACAGTGAGTACACATGGAACATTCACTCAGAAACCATGTTCTGAGCTATAAAACAGTCCACTCAAGTTAAATGAATGAACTTGCATCTATTTTAGGGGAAATGGGCATCTTATTTACCTCAAAAGATGTAAATACAGTGGTAAAGTTTAAATTAGAAAAGTTAGGAACTAAATGAAAATCCTTAAGAATTTAATGGCTTAAGTATGTATGTGCTTTTCAGTTATTCCACTTCTTTAAAGTCTATCTATAGTGGGTAATACTGTTGTATTGTTTTGTGATAGAATTTAATCAACTTCTATTAGCAAAAATTCATTAAAATTATCTCATTACTTTAATTAAAAGGTAGATTCTCAGATGGATTTTAGAAAGCAACACCCAATAACTACAGGCTTCCTACAAGATAGGCACTTTAAATATAAAGGCGCAAAATAGTGAAAAGATATATCAAATACAACAACAAAAAAAGAGAGCAAGCTGGAGTGGCTTGATTAATATCAGACAAAGTAGATTTCATAACATAGATTATAACTAGAGATAAAAATGGCTATTTCAAAACGATAAATGGATCAATCAAAAGGACATAAACCTAACAATTATGTACCTAACAACAGAGCTTCAAAATGAAGCAATCCAGGCAGCTAATAAGCATATGAAGAAATGTTCACGATCACTGATTAGAGAGATGCAAATCAGAACAACAATGAAATATCATCTCATACCAGCAATAACAGCAAAGATCAAAAAAGTAGAGGACAATAAATGCTGGTGAGGATATGGAGAGACTGGGATGCTCCGACATTGCTGGTGGGATTGCAAAATGGTCCAACCTCTCTGGGAAGCAATATGGCGCTTCCTCAGAAAGTTGGAAATAGAAATACCTTATGATCCAACAATTCCTCTACTTTGTATTTACCCACAAGAAATACGAGCCATAACATGAGTAGATATATGCACACCAATGTTCATAGCAGCACTATTTACAATAGCAAAAAGATGGAGACACCCTAAATACCCATCAACTGAAGAATGGATAAACAAACCGTGGTACATATACACAATGACACTGAATAATACCAAGGAAACTGCAAAAGCCACCACATAACATAGATGAACCTTGAGGACATTATGTTGAGTGAAATTATTCAGTCACAAAAGGAGAAACATTGCATAGGACCACTACTGTAAAAGACTAAGAAAAAGAACCCATACTAAAGGGAGAGTGGATTCTTTGCTTGTTACTGGGATGTGGGCGGTGAGGTAAGGGGAGCGAGGGGAAGGTGGAGCACAGGGTAGGGAATAGACACAGGATAGTTTGCGTGCTAGGGAAGGGGACAATACACAAGAAGAGGGAGGGGAATGGAAGAACAAAGCAGACGGGGAAAAAATTAGGCAGGTTTGCATGGGCTAAGTGGGACAGAGGTAAATAATGATGTATGCACAACCTTGGAACAACAGGGCTCTGGGATACAGAGATTGAGAGACATGGTTGGAATGGGCAAAAGGGAGAAAATAATGTTAAGATGCTTGGCTGTCTTTTGAATCTTGGTTTCCCTGGCATACCATTATAAAATAGACACTTGAGGGTGAGGGAAAGGATTAGCCAGAAATATCACCATAGAAAGCTTGTAAGTGTGTCTTCTGCCTATAACTGATTGGAATATCTAAAATGGGGTTACAATGTGAAGGAGGCTTCCTGTGGAGTCTCTGCATTACATAAGACCATAGGTGGAATCCTGAACCCCATCCAGAATCTTCTGAGGTGGGAAATTTCCACTTGAAAGGACAAGCACACCAGTCTGGAGCAACTAGAAGAACAGAGAATACTTCTTAAAAGAAAGACCGACAGGAAAAATACAAAATAATAGAGGTAGACCGACTGATTACTGCAAGAACAAGCAAGTTGCTCACCCAGGAGACATCAAGTCAAGTGGTTGGGTCCCCTCAGAGCAAACCCCCTTCCAAGACTAAAACTCAGTGGGAATACACGTTCTGATTGGTGACCACATTCGTCACCGATAAGGGGAAGTGAGGGGAAAACAACAATGAAGCTGCGAACTAAGCCCTACAACGTTCAAAAGGCTCCTGTGAACCGGGTGGAGACCTGGTTGGCCAACAGTGTGGCAAGACCTTGGGACTCTTGGGCCCAGAGTCAGTGACATAGCCACAGAGGACTAGAGTGGAGAATGAAGCATCCAGCTCATAAGAAGAGGGCATATGCACAAGAATACCCACATATGCAGATAATATCCACTTGACCTGGTGTCAAGGACTGGATGATCAGAGCTCAACTAGAAGAAGAAGAGGAAAAAAAGAGTAATCTGATACAATTTGATGAACTTGACCTACACTTATGGATGCAGTAGCTCAAAGGAGGGTACAAATCCTTACAGCGAGGATCATTCCCACCCCCTCTATACACAGAGTAGACAGGGATGGGCAACTTGGACATAGGCTACCCAAAATGGAGTAGGGGGGCGCTACAAAGGCAAGAAGTGACTGGCTTTTTAAGAGGGAGCCTAGATCCGTAGGGCGTGGAGGAAGGTAGAATCTCCATTGAGTAGTATCCAACCTGTCTGGGAGGGACTGATGAAAGGAGATGCTGATAGGTCGTTTGTGATACAACAGTGAATAATTGTTGTATCACAACAATTATTTGTAGCAAAAGGAGGGGAGTGACTGACTTTGCAGTCTAGGAGTGGAGGTCCCTGGGACCATCAAGGGAGAAGAGCAGGGAGCAGGACCCTACCAAGAGAAGCAGGGAC
>NW_006408544.1:20847937-20851309 GCF_000296735.1 Chrysochloris asiatica
CTGTGCTCTTTGATGTTCATCAGTAAATATTTTAAGTCCTCTTCACTTTCAGCAAGCAAGGTTGTATCATCTGCGTATCGCAGGTTGTTAATGAGTCTTCCTCCAATCCTGATGTCACTTTTTTTCATATAACTCAGCTTCTCGGATTATTTGCTCAGCATACAGGCTGAGTAAGTATGGTGAAAGAATACAAACCAGTACTTAGCAGGCAATATAGCACTAAATCTTTAAATTAGAAGAGGAGAAAGGTCTAAATCAATAGTTTTAGCTTTTCTCTTAAGAAATTTGAAAAAGAAGAGTAAAATTAAGCCCAACATAGAAGGAAAGATTTAAATGAAAATTAGTAAAACAGAGAAAGAGAAAAATCAATGGAACCAAAAGTAATTCTTTGAGATCAATATAACTGATCAACCTCCAGCCAAGCTGTACAGAAAAAAATAAACAAATAAGACCTGAGTTATCAATGTCAGGAATGAAATAGGTGATATCCCTACAAATATTTAAAGGCCACTAAACCAAAGGCCTACTGCTGTAGAGTTGATTACTACTCATAGTGACCGTATATAGGACAAAGTAAAATTGCCTTCACAGGGTTTCCAAATCTGGAGCAGATGGTGGGTTCAGACCCCTGAGCTTTTTGCTTAGCAGCTCAGTGTTTAACTACTGTGCCACCAGGGCTCCTTATAAAGGACTATTATGAACAACTTTATAAATTAGACAACTAGTGAAGTAGAAAAATTCCTTGAGAAACACAGACTACCAAGATCACCTAAGAAGAAATAAATAACCTGGAAAGTCTATTAAAGAAATTGAATTTGTAGCAAAAATGTGTTCACAAAGAAAACTCCACGTCCAGATGACTTCACTAGAGAATCTACTACTAGCTTTGAAGAAGACTAATTTCATACAATCCCTTTAATAAAAATGAAAGGTGAAAAATATTCCCCTACTCATTCTATGGACTTAATAGAAACAGTAATCAAAACATTGGTTTTGGCATAAGGATGGACAAACAGATCAACAGAACAGAAAGATTCCAGAAATAAATCTATCTACCTATCTGGTTTTAACAGAGGTGCAAAAGCAATCCAGTGGAAAAAGGGTCGCCTTTTCAAAAGTACTGCCATCTATCACTGTATATCCAAATGCAAGAAAAGACCTTTGATCTATACCTCACACCATATACAAAAATTAACTCATAGTCCATTAGATATTCACCCACATTGGATAGTTAAGATTTTATGTCAACTTTGCTGGGACAGGATTCTGAGTGGTTTAGCAATCAAGATGTAGTTATCACCTCCATGATGAGACCTATTATGATGCAGTCATCTCATGATGTGATCTTATGTAATCAGCTCTGCTATAACAATCCTGTTGTTGTTAAGTGCTGCTGAGTTGGTTCTGACCCACAGTGTCACTGTATAGGGTTTCCAAGGAGCACCTGGTGGATTTGAAGCACTAAACTTGCGGTTCAAACTGACTTTGCGGTCCAGAGCATTATCCTGCAACAGTGCCACACCAGAACTCCATAATTATCCTATGTGTTGTAAATCTTTATAGCTCTGATGCCAATGAAGCCAGAAGCAATCTACAGGATTAGGCTGCCTCTTGAGTCACTCTCTTGTGAAATATAAAAGGAGAGAGAAGTGAGCAGAGCTCAGATGGATCCACTATCTTCAAGAAAGAGCCAGGAGAGGAGGTGTCCTTTGTACCTGGGTTCCCTGGACTGTGAAGCTCCTAGATCCAAGGAGTGATTGATGCCAAGACACATGGAGATCTCCAAGGATGCTGAGTCAACAGTTGCTGAAAGCAGACCTTTTCCCAGAGCCAGCACTCTGAATTTGGAGTTGTAGGTGTGGCGCAAAGTTGGTTTGAACCGAAAGGTTGGTGGTTCAACGTTACCAGCCACTCCTCGGAAACCCTATACACGGTCTTTATGGGTCAGAACCAACTCAATGACACTTCACAGCAACAACAAACTGTGAGAGGGACTCCCGGTGTGATGCTGTAGGATCAGCACTGGACTGCGAACCATAAATTCGGCAGTTCAAATTCACCAGTTGTTCGTTGGAAATCCTACTCGACAGCACTTAACAACAACAAAAACTGTGAGAGAGTAACTTTGTTTGTTAAAGCCATCCACTTGTGATCTATCTACAATAGCACCACTAATTAACTAAGACACCAAGAGAAAGGAAAGCATCTGTCCATACAAAAACTTGCAATGAGTGTTCATAGCTGCCTTAATTGTAATAGGAAGTACCAGACTTAAGACATATTTGAGTTACAATGAACCAAACTTAACAACCATCAGGGAGTGTACCTGGAACACTGCATCTTCCTGGGAGGGGGAGTTAAGGGAAAATGTATGGAGGTGACAGGGAAACAACTACTGAGTTACATGAACACACTCCAAACATTTGATCAGAATAACATGATAGAAGAGATCAGTGGGAAATCACCCAAGGGCCAGAACACTGAATTTAGAACTTGATATCACTGATGTGGAAAAATTTGTAGGTTACAAAGGGGAATTGACAGATTAGGACTTAATGGATTTTGAAGAGGAAACAAATGCTAAAGAAGTAAATAATGAAGAAGGAGGGAAAAAAAACACACCAGACAATGAAAGGATTAACTGGAGTTTTTTCCTGAAGTAAACTGTGGGCTTCAGTTGCTTGAAAACATGTGCTCCAAACACTGAACACTCTGCTAAAGTCAACAGGCAGATTTGGGAAGCAGCAGACATTACTATGAAATATATGAAAAGGGCCATATGGACGACTCTCACTAATTTTCTAACTAGGGACATCATCCTCATTCCCAGGGATAATCCAGATGATCCAGAACCTTCAACAAGTAGTAGTTTTACCACAAGTGACAAAATGCCAACTCTCCCTCATTTTTGGAGCAATTTTTTATGATCTGTGTAGTTTTTATTGTTGTTGCAAGCCTGCTCCTCTGTCGTCAGCACACAGCCCCTCTCCCTCTCTGGGTCTAGAGTCCCCAGCCTCTCCATCTCTCCACATCATCATCTCTGCCTCCATCTCTGGCATTACTGCTTCTCTTGGTAGGGTTCCGCTCTCCACTCTTCTCCCTTGATGGTCCCAGGATCTCTGCTCCTAAACTGAAAAGTTATTCACTCCCCTCCTTTTGCTACAAAATGTCCACCTTTACATTTCCAACCCTCACAGTCAGTCCTATACCAACTAGCCACCATTGTACCACAAGGGACCTATCCCCATCTCCTTTCATCAGTCCCTCCCAGACAGATTGGATACTACTCAGTGAAGATTCTACCTTCCTCTGTGCCCTCTGGATCTAGGCTCCCTCTTGAAAGCTTGTAAGCCAGTCATTTCTTTGTAGCAC
>NW_006408544.1:20851409-20867429 GCF_000296735.1 Chrysochloris asiatica
GTGTACCAAGTGTATGTAGTAAATAGCTTACTCACATGTAAATGCACATATACATTTATTATATTCATACTAAAGGAGCTCTGGTAGCGTAGTGGTTACGAATCGGGCTGTGAACCTCAAGGTCGGCAGTTTGAAACTACCAGCAGTTCCGTGGGAGAAAGATGAGGTGGTCTGCTCCCGTAAAGATTTACAGCCTTGGAAACCCTGTACAGGGTCGCTATGGGTCGGAACCGACTCGACAGCACTTAAACAACAACAACAACAATATATTTAAAGAAATTACAAATTAAAATAACTAATTGAAAACTACATCCTTCCATGACTGTTCTGTTTTACAAGTAGCAATATTGGAGTCCTGGTATGGCATTGTAGGACAAACAGCGGATTGCTAAATGAAAGGTCAGCGGTTCTAACCCATGAACAGCTCCTTGGAAACCCTATACAGGATTGTTATGAATTGGAACAGACTCATTGGCGTTTAAAAGCAAAAACAAAAATGTACGTACGATAAGCACTGAACTGGTAAATGCCAAGGTTGGCAGTTCTGTCAGGGATGACATAAAACGCAATTACTGGGAAGCTGAGGCCTTGTGACCTGGACGAAAATCCAAACTCTGGGCCCTCCTCGGTATGGCGAGCCATGAACCCTGCGGGCCCAAGAAGTGACCTCCTGGGGTCCCGGGTTCATTGGTGTTTGTGAACTCACTGTTGGGCTACCTCTGTACAAGTCCTAATATTATTCATTCTACGCTTCTAACTCCAGTAATTATAGCTTCTAAGAAAATGGTTTTTATAATGCCTCTTAATGTCTCCACTGTGTTGGCAGTGCGTAGGGTCCTGGGAACGAATCTTTCTGAGGTACAAGCGATAGCCACCTGGGATAAGTGTCAGAACTGCTCCTTATTTGATCATTCAGTTATGTTTAATATTAACTTAGAACATGAACTCTTGATACCCATGTAAAACCGAATTTCCCCCTAGAACCGAGGCAGTAAAACTTCCTCAGAGGAGGAACAAGGACAGGTTTACTGGGATTAAGCAAGGAGGTTCTGGAGAGGAACTGCCCAGGATATTCACTTGAGGTAGAGTGGTAAATTCTGGGAATATTGGATTAAGAGACAATGGTGGCAGCCCCTTCAAACCTCCCCTGGGTATAATCAGTTTGACATATATATTCTCCTTCCTCCTGAAAGCTTAAGCCAGGTATCTGAAACAGCTTGACTTTCTTCAGACCTTTTGAAATCCTTTTCACCTTTACCCATTGAAAATTAGGTGCTATAGGTATGTTAATTAGCGTTGAGAAACCTCAAGCTGCTGCCTTGGGATTTGAACCTAAAAAGTAATTTATAACAATTTGCTTGAATTTCTGGGAAATTAAGGATGTTAGATTATCAAGACAATTTGTGATGTATGTTTTAAAATTTGTTCCTGTAAATCATCATGTCCTGTTTTGAACGATTAATCACATTTCATTTCTGTACCCTGTCTTAATAATCCCCTTCTTCCTTTGTGTAAAGTCCCTCCCTGAAATAAAAGACGGACGCAGACTGAAGCCCGCATGCATTACTACTTGCAGGGCCATAGAGGGTCTGTCTGCCAGTTTTGCATCCACTCTGGTCTCCGAATGTTTCTTTTCTCTCTAGCCTCTCCAGACATCCCACCTAGAGTTAGTTCTATGTGCAATGTCTGTCACCGAGCAGTCTGTCTGGCAGCTTGCATCAAACCTGTGTGTCTGTCTTCTTTGTGTCTGCTTTTCTCTCTCTCTCTCTCTCTCTATCGTCGCCAGACACCCCACCTTCGTGTACTCACCCCCTTGTCGAGGCCAGACCCCGGCACAGTTCTAACCCATCATCTGTTTTTGGAAACCCTATAGAAGATCACTGTGAGTTGGAACCAACTCGATGGCACACAACAACATATATGTATTAAAATATACCTGTAAGTTTATATGTAATAGTTCCAACGCCTAAAAGCAAATACAGATTGGATTTATACAGATACTGATAATAAAAGGTAATAATAATGAAAACAAAAACAAAAGAGTCACCTGACAAGAGTCTTAAGAATGGAACTCTAACATAAGTTGGGGACTACGTACAGTAAAAACTAGAAACAATCCAAATGCCTATCAACAGGTGAATGAATAAGCACATTGTGAGCTAGTCATATAATGGAAAGTATCATTAACACACAACACAGACATTCCAACACAAATGAATCTCAATGTAATTATGCTGAGTGAAAAAAGCCAGACAAAAGAGAACTTACTGCACAAGTTCATTTATATGAAATTAAATTCAAACTAACCTGTAGTGACAAAATGCAGATCATTGTTTGCTTAGGAATGGAAGGAGGGGAAGCAGGCACAGAGGAAAGGATTATAAAAAAGTATATGAAAATCTGGGAGGTGATGGGCATGTGCAGGCTTGCAGTGTATACCCTTTGGTTGGTTGCGGATGCATGGAGGGGATTGTAACCATGGCAATGAAACGATATACAATAGGATGAATGTAAAGCTACTGTTCTCCCATGTAAACTATCACATAATTCACAATAAAAACTAAGAAAAAAAAAAAAAAAGAAAAGGGATCAAAAAAAAAAAAAAAAAAAAAGAAAAGGGATCAAATTGATGATAATAGCAATGAGAGAGGTAGATGGGCAGTGAGCTTATCTCAACAAGAGAGGAACAAACTGGAAAAAGAAAATGAGAATAACTACACAATCTGTAAACTATAATCAATGTCGCTGCAGTGCATACCTGCCTACCTAGAAATTGTTGAATTTGTGTATGTTCTGCTGTGTCTGTGTTCAACAACAATAAAAGACAAACACAAGTGAGTTTCCAGGGAGCCCACTCCTCCCGCAACCTTGATAGTCTGTTTTTCACTAGCATGCTTCCTTTCTGGGAAGAGGTAAAAAGGTTTCCTTTTGTCTCTCATTTTTCTCATGTTAACCTCTGACTCCCTATAGAAGTACAGACAATCCCTCTGAGTTTTCAGTTTGTCTACCAGCGAAACGGGGCTAGGGCCAGTCTCTCCTCTTGGTGACTATAAGTCTTTGGAGGATGGCAATGGTGGGCAGACCCATGGACCTTGGTCCCATCCACTGAGATGACATTATGAATCTGAATGGTGTCCCACAAAAATATTGTATGTAATAAATTCTAATCCTTATGTTGTTGCTGTGTGCCATCAAGCTGGTTTTGGCTCATAGCACCCTAGTAGAGGGTTTTCGAGGTTGTAAATTTCTACCGGAGCACAAAGCCTCATCTTTCTCCCACGGAGCAGCTGGTAGATTCAAACTGCTGACCTTGTGGTTCACAGCCAAACTTGTAACCCACCGGAGCTCCTTCCAATACCTGTGGTTGTAATCCCATTTGGGATTTTTTTTTTTTTTGGTATGTTATTGAAGCAGTATTAGTACAGAGTATGTCTTAAGTTGATCTCTCTTTAGGCATAAAAAGAACAGACAGACTGAGCCAGCAAACAAGAAAGCAGATTGCAGGGGAGGGGGGTGGATATTAGATGCTCTACCACATGAATCTCTCTAAATAAGCCAAGGAATAGAAGTTGAAAACAGACAAGGACCTTCCTATAAAACCAGTGCTCGGAATTCAAATTTCTAGCCTCCTAAATTGTACGAAAAGCGGTTTATTTATTACAGCCTCTCACTTGTGGAATGTTTGTTACAGCAGCTCTAGCTAACTAATTCAGATGTTCTTGGTGGAAACCATCCTTTAGGAGGACTTTCACCAAGGCCGTATGCGCATGCTGAGGGAATGGTGCCGCTCTTACCTGTTTCTTGGTGTCTACCTCCAGAATATCCATCATGTTGATCATGATGTTTTTGTGTGTCTTCTTGTACTTCCCAACCCGCAGTGAGACTGTGAGCCAGCCGGGGCGCCCGGTGCACATGAACGTCTTGCTGCCCTGCTCCTTCCATTCTCGGACCTGCAAACATAAGAACAGAGCTCAGTGGGCCCCAATAGGCACCCCAGAGTACCTCACAGCCTTCACTTGTCAGCCAATATTTACTACGCCTTGCAGGTGCTAGGAGGAACAAGACAAGGAGAAGCCTGCTGGCTCTACCCTTGAGGGTCTCTCTGTCTAGTGAAGCTGATGGAAAACCAACATGGTGCTACATCATAAAGCAGAATGAAGAACACTAGAGACTTCAAGATCAAAGTCTTTTAGAAACATTGACTCTAACTAGGAAGTTGAGGAAAGGTTTTGTAATGATAATAATAGCGATTATAAAAATGATTACTACTTACTGGGCACCCCAACTGTGCCCGGCACCTCCTGTGCACTGTATCATTTCATTCTCATAACAACCCCAGGAATTTAGAGTGACCAGCCCCCTTTTGCAAAAGAGGAAACTGAGGCAAAATAATGTGCTCAAGGTCACACACCTGAATGGTAGCACCTAGATTCACAGAATTGTCTGGATGGGCTCGTATTAAGAGGCAACACAATACCATTTTAACACTTTCTGCCAAGCCCTGTTGTAAACATTTGCATGCATTCACTCACGTGTCACTTTGGAAGGGACAAAGGAAAGCAGGAAAGGACTGCCTTGCAAAACTTCCAATGTAAATGACCAAACCACAAAACAGGGAACACATGGCCTAGGATACGGCATGTCTACCAGAACTCAGGAGTAACTGTTCCCATCCTACTGAGATGGACCAGAGCAGGGGAGACAGGCATCTGTTGTTTTGAACGGCCCCCCATCCATTCCTGCTTCATCTGCTTCTAACAAGCTCATCTTCCTGTGGTCCAGGTGAGGCTAATTCTACTCCCCCTGCTCCAGGTGGTATATGACTTAGGTCTGAATCCATCTTCCTGGCCATGGTGACAGTTTCAAGGATGAGTCCAGGACACCAGGTCCAGAAAAGGCACTTTCTCTACTGGGGTTGCTAGGCAGAGCTGGTAAGGCCTTCATTGGGAGATGGCCTCCCAGAGAATGAAACTGACCCAGAGGAAAGCACAGCCAAGAGATGGCAGAGGGACAGAGGGATGGACATCCTGAAATCAGTCACATCTTAGCCAGCTTCACTCGAGGACTTGAGGTGAGTTTCCATCACTTGTAAATGAAGAGTCTGGTCAAACTGTCTAGGCCTTCTGAAGGAGGCTGCACCTGAACTGGGCAGGCAAACTGCTCAGCATGCGAAGACTTTTCTACAGTTAGAGTCCAAGGTGTCATGTGAAGTAATGGACTCCCTGTCCTGAGAGGGACTCAAGCAGAGGGGAGAGGAAGAGACTCCTGTGAGTTCAGGGCAAAGGGATAAGTGGTGGGGTTCCATGATCAACCAGGCTTTGCCTCAACCAAACTCTGCAACCCCAGGATTTGATACAAACCCAGAGGTATGAGGGCACAGGGGTGAGGAGTGCATTCTGGAGGGCAGGCCACCGGAAGTGAATTGGGAAGCCACAAAGCCTGAATCATTGGTTGGATTGGATCCTGATGAAAGCCAAGCAAGATTTTGGGCAGGGAGGTGATAGGTGAAAAATACAGTTTTGTGACTATATACATGTCAAAGAAAGGTGGGGAGGGCCCAGAAGAAGAGCAACTGGTCAGGCAGCTATTACAACAGGCTAAGTGTGAAGCAACAGAACCAGACTTACAGGTGGACTGGAAAGCGGTGAGAAAGAGGCAGCGTCACTGCTCAGGCTCTGAAGTCAAGCAGAACTAGGTTCCAACCTCACTTATCAACTACGTCCTCTTGGGCACATGTCTTCCAGTCTGAGCCCCAACTCTGACCTACCAGAATTGTAATGAGCATCAGAAATAATGGGAATCAGTGGAACAGGATGTGACACATGACAGGTTCAAGGCAGTGGGCTAGTCCAATGGCATCACTAAGGCTGGTGTAACCCAGTGCAATAACTTATGGTGTCACCATCCCTACCCCAACCAGGAGTCCTGGTGTGGCGCTGTGGGTTAATGTGCTAGACTGGTAGATCAGTTTGAACCACAAAGTTGGCAGTTCAAGTTCACCAGTTGCTCCTCAGAATCCCTATACAGGGTGGCTATGCATCGGAACTGACTCGATGTCACTAAACAACAATGATAACAATCCCCTACCAGGGGTGAGCAGGGCCAGCCAGTGTAACACGGTGTGAGGACTATGCTCACAGTTCCCCTCTTCTCTCATTGGCCAAGACGGAGGCCCTCCTCTAGCCAATGGAGGAGCAGCAGCAGACTGCCCCATACCCTGACTGGTTAGGGATGGTGGTAGGAAAAGGGCTGTTGGTGGTGAAGTGTTACCATACAGGGTGATGGGTAACAAAACCCCTAGTGCTACCTTCTCCTGTGACAACACATCAGCCTGGGGTCATTTTGGTGTTACCCACTCTGACAGTGTCAGTGAGTACAATCCACATGCCCTTCCACACCATTAACACCACCACCAGGTTAGGGTAGGTGCTCACTGGGCCAGGAGAGCCGGACACAGTCCCTGCTTTCAAGGAGCTCACAGTCTGATGGGGCAGAGAAGTAGGTAGGTGAAGCCTGAACACAATGCAGAGAGAGGTGTGATAGAAGGTGGGTGCAGTTGGGGAAGGGGGCTTTGGAGTCCAAACTATGCTAAGCAAAACCCCAGGGCAGCCAGAGCAAAGCATTTTCATTGCTGCATTCTCCCACCTGCCCAAGTCTTGCTCCCTTGTGGGGACCTCTCACTGCATCAATCTTCCTGCTCTTGTTTACAACTCCCAGAATGGAGCAAACAAAATATGGAAGCCGCGACACCTGTGGAGAGGTGGCAGCAGGAAACAGAAGCTCTTTGCAACCTGATGCCACTAAGAAAGGAACATAAGGAGAGCCAGAAGGAGCAATGAAACTGCCCAAGCCCAATGCCCATGCCAGCACTGAAGTGGAGGCGTCTTTGCGGGTGCTGCGGATGTGTACAGTTACTCAGAGATGGCGGGATGCCTTGCCAAGGAGCGAGCATACCGCCACCAGAGTCTGTTAGGCACCTCAAGTGGGCCATGGTTCTACCTGCTCACTTTGGTTCTCTATCCTAAAAGTGTCAAAAGCTCCTTGTTGCTACAGAATAAACTCCAAACTCTAACCAGACTTCACGGCTCCTCCCCAACTAGCTCCAAATTGACTTCCCAGCCTTCTTCCTCTCCCTCCCTCCTGCACCGTTCTACTCTCCTCCCAGCCTAGGCTCACACCCACAGTCCCGACACTTGACAGACCCTTCCCCATCACTACCCCTACTTCCCAGGCGCCAGTCCTAGCCCCATCGGCGGGAAGCTAGCGCTTTCCCTCGACCTCCTTCAGACTTCTTGCTTCGGAACAGTTACCTGGGTATTATTGCTTTTCTTTCCCTAGCTTAGGATTCTTTATCTGCCTCCCAGTACCCACAAACGCTCCATAAATATCTACGGAATGTTTCGTTTCCTCAATGCCTTTGCTGATTCAGTTCCCTCCCCTGTTAGTGCCCGTCATCAACATGTGGTTGGTTCAAAGCCCCCTCGGACACCACCTCCTCGGTGGAGTCCTGGCTCCCCTCCACGGCTGCCGCCTCGCAGACCGCTATCCGCGCACAAGCTCCCGCTCCGCTAGCCCTGTAGCGCCGTGCCCCCTCCGCCGGGCGCCGCTCACCTGTTTCTGGATGTCCCGCACGCGCTGCTCGTGCAGCCGCGGCGCGCTGCTGAGCTTGAACACCACCCAGGCGCGCACATAGTAGTAGATGTCGAAGATGAGCGAGAGAGGCAGCAGGAAGAGGCACACGAACACCCAGCGCTGGTGGATTAGCACGAACTCAAGCCCTTTCACGCGGATCCAGAGCAAAAAGAGCAGGGCGCACACGGCCAGGGACACTGCGGGCTCCATCGCGGAGATTCGGGCGGCGGCCTCGGGGACGCAGCGTGCCGCGTGGGGGAGGGGGCACCGGCTCGCGCCTCCTGTCACTGCCACCCGCACGGCGCCGGCCTGCTCCCGCCGCGACCGCTGCCTCCCACTCCAGGGGAGCGGGGGGGCGGGGGAGGAGAGAGCCTCGCCGGCTCGCGATTGGCTCAGGTCGCAAAGGTTCGGTGGGCCGAGACCCGGGTGGTGACCAATGGCGAGCCGCGCCGGGGATCGGACCAGGAACCCGCAGCTTTTATTGGTTGTGTGAGTCAGATCGCTCCACCCCCTTGTCCTCGCCAACGCGCGAGGAGGGGATGTCCGGGGATAGGGGCGGTGGAGGGGTCAACTATGCTTG
Source organism: Chrysochloris asiatica (assembly GCF_000296735.1). Classification (NCBI taxonomy): domain Eukaryota; kingdom Metazoa; phylum Chordata; class Mammalia; order Afrosoricida; family Chrysochloridae; genus Chrysochloris; species Chrysochloris asiatica. Next base: position 20,859,622 of record NW_006408544.1, read on the forward strand.
GCAGCACTTGGTAGCTACCTGGGCGCGGCGGCGATAGAGGCTGAGAGTCTGGGGTCCCCACTTTCGAGGCCCCTTAGGTCACGAGGCGCGGCTGCTCTGTTTTCCTCTTTAGGGGGCGCCTCCTGGGAGAGGCGCGTTAAACGGTCACGCATTGGGTCACCTCCCGTGGGTTGTGCATCTCAAGGCCGCACAAGTCAGCTTCTGGGAATCCGCCTGGGTCAGCCACTGTGCAGCGTCGCAGGTGGGAAACCTGGCCTGGTCCTGGGCAAGTTAGACCACTCCATACCCGAAAGGATATGCGTCTTTTCATTTTACCGGGCGCGTACCATAAGTTCTTCAGATAAACACAGCAATCCTGGTCTGTGAGTAGTTGCTGCCCCCATTTTATGGACGACAAAACGGCCAAAAGAGTGGAGACTTGTCCGTGATCGCTGGTTAGAACCTTTTCCACTGTCTGCTCATACTAAGGCAGAGAGGTAATTGTTAGTTGTGGTGTTGATTTATACTCATGGCGACCCCATGTGTTACAAAGTAGAACTGCTCTGTAGTTTTTTCTTGGCTGTCATCTAAAGCAGATTGCAAGATGTTTTCTTCCACCATCACGCTATGTGGGTTCAAAAAGCACATTCCTGCAGCTATCTGGAGGGAGACCGTGAGAAGGGAGGAATTCTAGTCATTCAAAGCCTTCAGCTTGGGGCCAAGCAAAGTTGTGGATCCAGTGACAAAGCAGATGTCCTGCCCTCATGGAACAGCCAGTCCTTGCCACCCAAAACAAATCCAGTGTCATTTAGGTTTCACCTAGATTTTATAGAGAGATGATTACTTCTTTTGAAATGTTAGAAAGTATGCCAGAGATTTTATTTTATGAGACAAATATGATGCCACAGCTCTCCACTTTCCTCTCCTTTAACTTTTGCTACAGCACTCAGATTTCCCTGTACCCTTTGGCCCTTCTGAAATGTCCATTCCCATCCCTATCTCAGAGCTAACATTACACATCCTTAAAGCCAGCTCAGGTCTGCCTTCTCTAAAACGACATTTATGGTTCTTCCCTACTACTTCAGGTACTCATAAAATACTTGCTGGTAGGGTGCTGTAGGATAGTCACTGGACTGCAACCTACAAGGTTGGCAGTTTAAACCCATCAGCTGCTCCTTGGATACCTTATACAGGGTCACTATGAGTCATAGCATCCCTGTATAGGGTTTCCGAGGAGCGGCTGGTAAGCTTGAACAGCTGACCTTGAGTTTCAAGTCAACATTGCAGGCCAGCACATTAACCAGCAGTGCCACACCAGTACTCCGACAATACTTGCCTCTCTATATTTGGACTCCGGATGTGGTGCTGTACAATAAGCACTGGACTGCTAACCACAAGATTAGCTTTTCAAACCCACTAGCTACTCCTTGGAAACCCCTATACAGGATCGCTATGAGTTGGAAGCACTCGATACCACTTAACGAACAGCAACAACAACGTATCTCAATTAGACTGAGCTTTAAGGCAGAAATTGTCTTGTTCACGTTTGTATTTGCAGCTTCTAACATAATGCCTGGCATAGGCATAATGTTTTGTTGAACAAATGAATGAATGAGTGAAACATTAGGTAGAGGTTTACATATTCAATAATCATCAAAATCCAAATGCACACTTGTTGTTAAGTGCCGTCAAGTTGGTTCCGACTCATAGTGACCCTCTCTAGGGCCTCAAAGGTTGTAAATCTTTGTGCCTGACCTGAGCCATGGCATTTTCAATAGCTTCATATCCATGTGAAAGATGTACAATGAATAAGGAAGACCTTAGAAGGACTGATGCATTATGGTGCTGGAGAGGAAAATTAAAAGTACCATGAACTGCTAGAAGAACAAACAAATCTGTGTTGGAAGAAGTACAGCCAGAATGCTCTTTAGAAGTAAGATGGCCAGACTTTGTCTCTCATACTTCAGACATGTTATCAGGAGGGACCAGTCCCTGGAGAATGACATCCTGCTTGGTAAAGTGGAGAGTCAGTGTAAAAGAGGAAAATCCCCAATGAGATGGATAGGCACAGTGGCACCAGCAATGGGCTCAAGCGTAGCAGAACTTGTGAGATTGATGCAGAACCAGGCAGTGTTTCATTCTGTTGTGCATAAGGTTGTTATGAGTCAGAACTGACTCGGTGGCACGTAACAACAACAAAAATTCTTTGAGGGATAAGAAAGCCTCATCTTTCTTCCATGGAGCAGCTGGTAGGGTCAAAACACCGACTTTGTGATTATGCTACAGAGCCAATGCACTCTCCATCCCTCCCAAAATACACACAGCAGTGCCAAAATGAAAAATTAAGCTTTTTTCAGCAGTGATGACCTTGCCACATGACATGCCTCTCCAGAAAAGGAAATGCAAGAAGTGACTGGTACTGAGCCCTAAGTCCTGCTTCCTGGATGTGGAATGCCCAGGGTGCTATAAAGTCACCACAATCTTGAGCCATGCACACCAGCAGTTCTGTGTGGTAACTACTCCCCTGTCCTCTGCCAACGTACAGAAGGATGCTCCTTCAGATGGAAGCAGCACTACAACTACCCTGAATCAAGATGTGTAGGGAAACCAGTCCAATAAATCAATTTTAGATAAAAAGAATGACCTAACAACACAAGCAATAACCAAAAAACCAAGTGTCTGGTCATATACGTATATATGTAGGCATACATGTATGCAGGTAGGTATAGGTGTTTGCATATGTATACACAGATTGTTGTGGTTGTTGAGTGCCATTGAGTCGGTTCCCATTCATAGTGGCTCCTGGGTTTGAGTGGCCAAACTTGTGGTTAGTAGTCCAGTGCTTATCCTACAGTGCCACTAAAGGACTCAATGTATCTATATATGCACATGTATGTGTGGATAATGTACATATATACATACATATATCATTCATAGAGGACACAGTTACAGATACTTCTCAGACATAACCAACACCTTTCAGGATTGGTTTTCTGGGTTCAAAGGTTTCGGACCTTAATCTCAGGGGATAACACAGTTAATTGATATAATCTAGTTCACAACTACCACTTGTCTGTCAGTTTGTCGTATTGTGGTGGTCTGTGTATTGCTGTGACTCTGGAAGCTATGCCACAGGTATTTTAAATATCATCAGGGTCAATCACAGTGGACAGGTTTCATCTGAGCTTCCAGATGAAGACAGATTAGGAAGAAGGAGAGAGGGATTATTTCCAAATATTTAATCATTGAAAACCTTATGAATAGCAGTGGAAAACTGTCAGCATCTGATTATTGAATATTGAAACATAATGAAGAGTCTGCTATAGTGCCGGAAGATGAACCCTTCAGGTTGGACGGTACTCCAAATGCTACTGGGGAAGAGCCATGGGCTGCCAAAAGAACCAACAGATCACCCAGGATGGCCAGACTTCATCTCTCACACTTTGGACATGTTGGCAGGAGGGACCAGCCCCTGGAGAAGGACATCATGTTTAGTTAAGTGAGGAGTCAGAGAAAAAGAGAAAGACACCCAATGAAATGGATTGGCACAGTGGCAACAGGAATGAGCTCAGGCATAGTAACGATTATGAGGTAGGCCCAGGAAAGGGTAATGTTTCGTTCTGTTGTGAACTATGGGTCACTATGAGTCGGTCTCAACTTGATGGTACCAAAAAGTTCACAAAGTCCATGTTCTACATCTGGTGCGGTGAGTATCATCTGGGATTCTAACAATTTTCAAGCAACCACCTAAGATACAGCTATTTGCTATGATTCACACAGTCAAATGTGCTGTGTAGTCAATAAAACACAAGTAGATATTTTTCTGGTATTGTCTACTTTCAGTCTAGATTTATCTGATGTCAGCAATGGGATCTCTCATTCCATGTCCTCTTCTGAATCTGACTTGAATCTCAGGAAGTTCCCTCTTGATGTACTTCTGTGACTACTTAAAAACTATCTTCAGCAAAACTTTACTTGTATGTGATAGTAATAGTATAGTGATAGTATAGTCTATGCCTTCTGTTGGATCACCTTTCTATGGAATGAGAACAAATATCAATCTCTTCCTGTTGGTTGACCAGGTAGCTGTCTTCCAACTTTCTTGCCCTAGACCAATGAGCTCTTTCAGCATATGTTTGTTGGTTGGTATTCTGTCAATTCCTGGTACCATTTTTCATCAATGCCATCCTTCAGTGAAGTTTGGACTTCTTCCAACCGATGATCAAGTATCATCGGTTTTTGATCATATACCACCTCTTGAAGTGGTTGAACACCAACCAGTTCTTTCTGGTACAGTGGCACTGTGTATTTGTTCCATCTTTGGATACATCCTAGATCACTCAATATTTTGCTTATGTTGTTGTTGCTGTTGTTCAGTGCCATCAAATCAATTCTGACTCATGGTGACCCTATGCACAACAATGAAACACTGCCTGGTCCTGTGCCATCCTTTATTATGTCTGAACCCATTGTTGCTGCCACCGTATCAATCCATCTCGTTGGGGGTCTTCCTCTTTTTCACTAACTCTCCACTTTATCAAGCAGGATGGCCTTTTCCAGGGACTGGTTCTTCTTGATAACATGTCCTAAGTACAAGAGACAAAGTCTTGCCATTCTTGCTTCTAAGGAGCATTTTGGTTATACTTCTTCCAAGACATGTGTTTTTTCTTCTGACAGTCTATGGACCTTTCAGTATTCTTCATCAACATCATAATTCAAATGCATCAATTCCTCTACTAGCTTCCTTATTGTTGTTTTTGTTGTGTGCCGTAAAGTCACCTCTGACCCATAGCAACCCTATATAGGGTGTCTGAGGAGTGGTTGGTGAGCTTGAACCTCCGACCTTGTGGTTCAAACCAACTTTAGAGTTCAGCGCATTAACCCACAGCACCATACCAGGACTTCATCATCTTTCTTATGCATTATCTAATTTTCACATACAAATGAGGTGATGATACCAAGAAATATCATGATATGGGTCAGGCACACATTAGTTCTCAAAGTGACATCTTTTCTCTTTAATACTTTAAAGAGGTTTTGTGCTGCAGATTTGCTAATGTAATACATCATTTGATTTCTTTTTATCCCTTTTTTACACTGCCTTCAGAAGTGTATAGATCTATTTGGGAGGATATGTCAAGAAGCAATGCTTCACATTTTGAAATTTTGTGTAATAAAATCTTCTATAATTTTTTAGAAACATTTTTGAACTTATCCTTGTGTTTACCCTAATTCCTGGCTTTAATTTCAGGCCCCAGAAATATCCATAAGTAAAAAAATTGTATTAGAATTATGGAACACAAACAGCATCATAGCAAAAACCAGGTTTACTGGTAAACTAAGATAGAGACTGGTGGAACCTAAGATTATGGCCCTGGGTTACCCTTCAGGTCTGAAGTGAAATTTACCTCCATGGTTCAGTTTTCTTTTCTTTCTCCCCCGTGAACAAGCCTTTTTTTCTGTGCTTAGTTTTCCTGCCCAGGACAGGAATCTGGTCTTAAATTTCTTCCTCTGACCCCAGTTTGTAACTTCAGTCCCTACTAACTAACCCATGAGCTAAACATGCCTCAGCAGAGTGACAGAGCCCTGCCTCTGCCATACACTGATATCAAAGTGGTCCTTCTAGGAAGACAGGTCTCCATTCATTCTGAACCCCAGGGTGGCTCACACATTCCCTCAGAGTAACTTTTTATTCAGTTCCTGTTTTATCCACTTGTTTAAAACCCACACAACTTCATACCTCCAACTTGAAACCAGTCATACTTTTACATATAATTGAAGCATGGCTATTGTGCAACAAGACAAATAAGTGTTGTGCAGCTGTTTTTCTTTCTTTCTTTCTTTCTTTTTTTTTAAACACTGATGATTTCAGGGACCCATTGGACCCACTGTGACACAGACCTTAGCTAAGACTCCATTAATAACTTCACATCAATGCACCCCACTCTGATTGATGGATCACAGTGATATTTTGGGGTCCATAGTATTAGTGTCAATTCAGAGCCAGTATCTAGTAATTCCTGAAAAATCAGATTATTTCCTTCTCCCCAATCAACAGTTACTTTTGTAAAAGCCCCTAGATCCTTTTAGGAAAGGTTGGGGAAAGACTAAAAGTATAAATTTTTGGTGGTGTAGTGGGGTCCTTCTTCAAAGGGACCCAGCTTCCCCTTCATTAAAGGTGGTGTGGGTCTACAAACTATCTTAAGTCTGGGAGCAGATTGAGAGGCCATGACTCTCTATTCTGATAATTTAACTTAGATTACTGCTCACTTGACTTAGAAGACTTCTGCTTGTACAGATCAAGCAAATATTTAGTATGTTTTCCATCTATTTCACTCCTAGGGACATCCTGCCTAAGTAGACAATGCCATAAATCCACACAAACCAGTTTATTCTCATTACTGCTTTGATTCTGCTGTCCATGATGGTGACTATGTCCGCATTGTCTTTGTTGGTTAAATGCTGCTTCTTCCACCATTAGCCCCATTGTGGTTAGGTGTATTAATTCAAACTAGGGCAGTTCCCAGTGTCAAATCTGGTCTACATAAAATATCAATCACAACAGTCTTCAAAGAGGCTGGGGCTCCCTTCACAAATTTGTTCCACCTTGTGGTAGTGGTTAAAGGTGTGTCCTCTGGGCACTCCATGTATGGGTTTATCTTGATAAATCCACTCTAACATGTCAACTTCCTGAGGCATTTGTATTCCTTCCTCTGCAAAATACCTAGTGCTTCAACTTGATTGATTGCTGGCCACTGTGCAATCCAGTGAACCAACCAAATAAACTGTTAAATCCTTTGCTGTCTTCTCAAGCTGAAACATTGAATGAAGAATCTGTACATGTCGTTAAGTGCTGTCGGGTCTGTTCCGACTCATAGTGATTCTTAGAGGGTTTCCAAGGAATAACTGGTGAATTCAAACTACCGACCTTGCTGTTCAAATAGAATAAACTCAGATTGATCCAACTTTATGTTCCTTATACCATTATCCCACACCCTTAAAGCCATTCCCTTGCATACTTTCTGGGTTTGTTTGTACATATTAGGAAAATCAAGCAGTTCTTTTGGAGTGTAGTGTACTTCCTGGGTCCCAGTTTATACTTTACCTTTTGGGGCTTTCTGAGACTTTGTTTAGTTTCAGGTTTAGAAGCAATAATTGGCAAAGGTGTTTCCTGGGAACATTAGCAATATCTCACAAGACATCTACCTTAGGAGATTTCCCAGATAATGCCTCAAACATCAGCTCAGCAGGCACAATTGTGTTACTCATATCAAGTGTAAACAGAGGAATAATGATTTTATTGACTCATAGAGACACCACGCACAACAGAACGAAACACTGCGTGGTCCTGGGCCAATGTCACAACCATTGCTACACCTGAGCCCGTCACTGCAGCCATTGTGTGAATCCAACTCATTGAAAGTCTTCCTATTTTTCTCTGACCCTTCACCTTACCAAACATGATATCCTTCTCCAGGGACTGGTCCCTCCTGACAATTATGTCTGAAGTATGAAAGGCAAAGTCTGACCATCCTGGGTTCCAAGGAACACCCTGACTGTACTTCATCCAACACAGATCTCTTTGTACTTTTGGCAGTCCATGGTACTTTCATTATTCCCCCCAACACCATAACTCAAATGCATCAATTCTTCTGTGGTCTTCATTATTCAATATCCAACTTTCGCAAGCATATGCAGTTATTGAAAATACCATGGATTGCGTCAGGAGCACCTTAGTCCTCAAACTGACATCCTTGCTCTTCAATGCTTTAAAGAGGTCTTGCTCAGCAGATTTTCCCAATGCAATACGTTGTTTAATTTCTTGACTG
>NW_006408544.1:20869689-20880327 GCF_000296735.1 Chrysochloris asiatica
CTTTTCTATTCACTGTCCAACTTTCGCATGCATATGAAGTTATTGAAAATACCATGGCTTATGTCAGGCACACCTTCCTTAGTCCTTAAACTGACATCTTTGCTCTTCAACACTTTAAAGAGGTCTTGTACAGCAGATTTGCCCAATGCAATACATCATTTGATTTCTTGACTGCTGCTTCCATGCGTGTTAATGGTTGTTCTAAGCAAAATGAAGTCTTTCATAACTTCAGTCTTTTCTCCATTTATAGAAATGTTGTTTATTGGTACTGTTGTAAGAACTTTGTTTTCTTTTTACATTGAGGTGTAACTCATACCAACAACTGTGGTCTTTGATCTTCATCAGTAAATTTTAAGTCCTTTTAGCTTTCAGAAAGCAAGGTGGTATCATCTGCATATTGCAAGTTGTTAATGAGTCTTCCTCCAATCCTGATGCCACGTTTTGCTTCATATAGTTCAGCTTCTTGAATTATTGTGTTCAGCATAAAGATTGAATAAGTATGGTGAAAGAATACAATCCAGGTGCACACCTTTCCTAATTTTAAACCGTTCACTGTCTCCTTGTTCTGTTCAAACAACTGCCTCTTGGTCTATGTTCAGGTTCCTCATGAGCACAGTCAAGTGTTCTCTCACTCATTCTCCACAATGCTGTCCATATCTTGTCATGATTCACACAATCGAAAGCCTTTGCATAGTCAATAAAGCACAGGTAAGCATCTCTCTGATATTCTCTGCTTTCAGCCAAGATCCTTCTAATATCAGCAATGATATCCCTTATTCCATGTCCTCTTCTGAATCTGGCTTGAACCTCTGGAAGTTCTCTGCCAATGTAGAGTTGCAGCCGTTTTTGTATTATCTTTAGTAAAACTTTACTCACATTGTATATCAGTGATATTGTCTCATAATTTCCGCATTCCATTGGGTCACTTCTCTTTAGAATGGGCACAAATATGGATCTCTTCCAGTCATTTGGCCAGGTAGTTGTCTTCCAAATTTCGCTGGGTAGACAAATGGGCACCTCAAAGGCTACATCAGTTTGTTGAAAGATTTCAGTTTGTATTTCATCTATTCCCAGTGCCTTGTTCTTTGCCAATGCCTTCAATGCACCTTGGACTTCTTCCTTCAGGATCATTGGCTCTTGATCATATGCCACTTCTTGAAATGGTTGAACATCGACATTTCTTTTTAGTACGGTAACTCTGTGTATTCCTCCATCTTCTCTTGACACTTTCTGCATCGTTCAGTGTTTTGCCCATATTATTGTTAAGTGCTGCTGAGTAAGTTCTGACTCACAGTTGCCCTGTACAGGGTTTCTAAGGAGCGGCTGATAAGCTTGAATCTCCAACCTTGTGATTCAAAACGACCTTGTAGTCCAGTGCATTAGCCTGTCCTTGAGGCTTAATTTTTCTCTTCAGTTCTTTCAGCCTGAGAAATGACTAGTGTGTTCTTCCCTTCTGGTTTTTGAACTCCAGGTGTTTGCACATTTCATTATAATTCTTTGCTTTGTCTTCTTGAGCCAGTCTTTGAGGCAACTCTCAAAAAAGAAGAAGGGAAGAAAACGTATTATAACAATTGTTTATTTACTTCATATACATTTTCCACCAGTTTTCCCTTCCTGCCTACGCTTCTTGTATCTCCGATTCTTTTCTCTCTCCACAAATTCTAGCCATTTAGATTGCTATTATCTAGGTGAAGATGAAAGTCACCTTAAGTTAGGGCAATAATTTTTTAATTAACATACAGCAAAACTGCTCTGTGTGTATACAGCTGTATGAATTTTAACACCTGGAAGGATTCATGTGACTCGTATCAGTCAGGATACAAAACAGTTTCATCATCCTGAAAAACTCCTTCCTTTGTAGTTATACCCTCCTCCCACTCCTAGTCTCTGACAACTATCTTTCTGTTCTTAGTCATTATAGTTTAGCCTTTGTGAGAAGGTCATATGAATAGAATCTTATAGTATGTAATGCCTTGGGCCTATTAAGTTTTACCCAAGTCAAGGAAGCTCTTCCCTGTGACATAAATGTACATTATTTACAGAGTTGATAGACAATGAAACCTCATTTAGAATGCTTAGGAATAAGATATGTTAAACAAAAAGTTCTTAAGCTGATTGGAAATTATCCCTTTTATATTTTGACCACATAGCAATCTTTCTAAAATGCGAGACCCTGGTATCTTTCTAAAATGCGAGACCCTGGTATCTTTCTTAATAACTACAGACTAAAGAACACAAGTCATTTCAACTTGGATTATTTGTCTTTTTCTTGTTGGGGTGTTGAAGTTTTCTATAAAACTTGTCTGATATGATATTGCCACAAATTTGTATATATATATAAATTCCTCGATCAGAAAAAAAGATATTCCATTACACACGTGTTATATTATATATGCACAATATATCACATATATAATGAAATATTAATTGGCCTCAAAAAGAAATGAAGTCCTATCCAGAAGTAAATCCATTGATGTAGGTATAGCTGATCTTTTACAAAGGATCAAAACACATTAAATGGGAAAGAGATAGTCTCTTTGATGAATGGTCCTGGCAAAATTGACTGTCTATTTGCAGAAGAATAAAACAGCACCCGTATCTAACACCATATACAAAACCAGACTCAAGGTGGATCAAAAACATAAGTGTAAAACCTAGAACTATAAAGATCACCAATGAAAATATAAGGACAAACTTAGGGACCCTAGTACATGGCATAAATCCATCATCATATATAACTGAAAACATACAAACAGCAGAAAACAGACAAGATGACTGGGACCTCCTAAAATTAGACACTTATGTGCATCAAAAGATTTCACCAAAATAGTAAAAGACTGGGAACAAATTTGTGGCAATGTCATATCAGACAAGGGACTAATCTAAAAAATGTATAGAAAACTTCAACACCCCAACAAGAAAAAGACAAAGAGTCCAATTTAAAAATGGTCAGAGGATATGAACAGGCACATCACTAAAGAACATAGGAAGAAATGCTGGTGATCATTAGCCATTATAGTAATGCAAATCAAAGCAATGAGACATCATCTCACCCCAACATTAATAGCAAAGTTAGAAAAAACAAAAACAAACAGAAAACAACGTGCTGTCAAGAATGTGGATAGACGGGAACCCTCACACACTGCTGGTTAATGTTGTTTGTTGTTGTTAACTGCCGTCGAGTCGGTTCTAACCCATAGTGACCCTGTATAGGGTTTCCAAGGAGCAGCTAGTGAGCTTGAACTGCCGACCTTACAGTTCAAATGGCTTTGCAGTCCGACGCATTAACCCACAGCACCATACCAGGACTCAATGAGATCTAGGTAGGAGTATTTTCAATTATTTACTAAGGTGCCTTAATGAAGGCAGGTAGAGTGGTTACTAGTTGGTGTTGGGTTGGCACTGACTCATGGCAACCCCATGTTGACTTGATCCCAAGTTGTGCCCCATTACTTTCTTAATAAGTCACTTAATTATGTCTATGACACCTGGATGACCATCGCAAGGTATGACCAAACTCAATGATATTATAGAGTTACACTGGAGAGATGGTTAGTGGCAGAACTGGTAAAAAATTGGAGACTGAAAGTCTGTTTGACCTCCACCTCTTAGGAATCAGACTTGGACTGATGTGGCTAGTGATTTCCCTTGCCTGCCTTGCTGAAGTTAGTGGAGGTCTGACACCACATTATTTTTACAGATACATTTGCAATGGATATTATCTGTAATTACCATTGCCTAACAGAGAAGGCAATCTCTTTGATTATTTACTAAGCCTATGTCCTCCATTCCTTGACAGAGATAAGCAGTCCCAAAGACACAGACTACTGACTTAAAATGGTGTGTAAAATGAACCCACTGGTTTATTAGGCTCTTTGGCCTGACACTCTGGGAGTGATGGGCAGAGGAAGAAGCTGACACATTAAGAAGCTATGTCTAATGGGAAAGTGTGAACTGCGGAGGCAGCAGAATTATGCCACATAAAACAGAAAAGCGGTTTGGGCAGTTTAACGAGGGACAAACAGTCCTCTTTTTTTTTAAGTAGCCTCAGGAGGGAATGGCCATGGGTTTGACAGCTCTTGGTAGTAGTAGATATGCCTAATGATCACTTGAAGTGTCAATAAAAAGGTTAAATATGTTCAGTCAGACAAAAACGTACATAATGCCTTTTCAAAAGGCACCTGAGAATCCAAAGGTTAACTTGGGAAACAAGCAACTAGAGAAACCGCTCAGTCCAATCCGACACACCAGAGGAGCGGTGTTTCTGAGTTTAGAAATTCATGAACCAAAAAGATATTTAAAAAGCTGAGGACCACCTCAGGGTTGATAATTTGTTATATTGGCATATAAAGAGTCTAAGAAACAACCCAACCCAAGAACAATGATCTACTCTTATCATCTTTTCACGAAAGAGATTTTAATGTCCAAAAAAAGCAGGAAGGTCACAATCTCAAAATAAAGGACAATCTTAATTGGATACATTTAGCATTGTGAAAAAATTCACTGTACTTCATAATTTTTCTTATATTGCCATAACCTTTGGAAGCATTGTCACAGACCAATCAAATGGAGTTGGCATTTAGAAACTACTACACTATTCAGTCTAATAATCCAAAGGCCATGAGTTTGTGCTTCAGAGAGGGCACTCCATTTGGAATTCTGGTGTGTGTTGGACTGCAAGGTTGGTTTGAACCAAAAGGTTGGCAGTTTAAGTTTAGCAGCCACTCCTTGGAAACCCTATATAGGGTCGTTGTGGGTTGGAACTGACTCTACAGCACTTAACAACAACTCTATAAAGGCCCACCCCTGCCAATTTGATGTAGTGTGGTGGCTTGCACGTTGCTGTGAGGTTGGAAACTATGCTTCCAGTATTTCAAATACCAGCTGGTCACCTGTAGTGGATAAGTTTCAGTGGCGCTTTCAAACTAACACAGACTAGGAAGAAAGACCTGGTGTTCTACTTCTAAAAATCAGCCAATGGAGACCTTATAGATCTTGACAGAATAATGTCCGAGATAGTGCTAGAAGATGAGCCCCCTGGGTTGGAAGGCACCATAACAGTTGCACTCATTGACTCAGCATACCAACAATTGTGAATATGGTGCAAGACCAGGAAGTATTTTGTTCTGCTGTACATGGGTTTGCCATCAGCCAAAGTCAACTCAGAGGTATCTAACAACAACTCTATAAAGTAGTTGCTCCCAAAGTGTGAACCCCAAACCAATAGCATTAGCATTGCCTGGGAACTGGCTAGAGATGCAAATTCTCAGACTCCACCCCAGACCTACTAAGATAAATTCTGGGAGTGGACCCAACACTGGGTTTTAATAAGCCCTTCAAGTCACTCTGACACCATGTTTAAGAATGCCTGCTGTAAGGCATCTCTTATCAGTGGATTACACAGGCCTGCTCAGAAAAACCTCTAGGAAGGCGCTGGACTGCAAGGTCAGTTTGAACCACAAGATCCATGGCTCAAGCTCCCCAGCTGCTCCTCAGAAACCCTACACGGAATCACTATAGGTTAGAACTGACTTCACAGCTCTTAACAAAAACAACCTCCAAAAGCAGCTATTCCATCCAGAGGCAGCTCAGGTGATTAGAAGCACCTAGATTGCCTCAGCTCGGCCTCCTTAGTTCCCAGTTCTGCCCTTCTCCTGCCCATTCTAAAACACAGAGTGAGTCTTCTGTATCTCCCTTCCACTTAATGGTATTATGACACTTAACATTTATCTCCCTTCTCCAGGTAAACACAGAGTCCAGTAGTCACATGACTTAATTGCTGTGCTCTCCTTATCCTGGTCACCCTCATCATCTGACTGTCCATTATCCTGATGATTAATCTCTGTTTACTGAACACTTGATCCAATGCACCATATACTGTCCAAGAATGGTCCATATGTTCTGCTTTTAATCGTCACAGCAGCCCTGGGAAGTAGCTTTACTATCTTTGATAATGAGGAAATAAGCTCAGGGAGGTCAAGTAATGTGGTCTATATCACCCAGTTTGTAAATAGCTGAGCCAGGATTCCAAATTCAGATCTTTGGCACTCCAAAACTCTCTACCACACCAGGCTGCTCTGAAATATCGATCAAAGTATTATTAATTTAGAGGAGCCTGAGTCAGGGAGAGGTGGGCACGAGAGCTGAGTATATAGCACTGTATTCAGGGCATGGGTTTTGGAGTTAAATAAATTGGTGTGAGTCCTGATTTCTGCAACTATTCATTATATGGCCTAGGGTTCATTTCCTGTTCTTTCTGAACTTCAGTTTCCTCATCTGTACAATGGGATAATAATAGCATTCACCTCATAAGTCTGCTACGAGTAGCAAAAGAATTAGTGCTTATAAAGCACTTAGTAAAGTGCTGGGTGTATAGTAATCACTCAACGAATATTTCTGTTATTATTACTGAATGTACTCAGTAATTAGATAATTATAATATAGATGGATCATACCCATGCACATGAACATTATAGCAGTTTAAACCATTGTCTCCTTTCCGGGCCCGCTGAACGCCCACACTATTTCCTGGCTCTGAGACTATTTCAGCACTAGACCTCCTAACTGATTCCCTGTTTCAGTTTCTTTCTTTCATGAGTTGACCCACGTCTATTGATATGCCCGGTGTGGTACTGTGTGATAATGCACTGGACTGCAAAGTCGGTTTGAACCGCAAGGTCAGTGGTTCACTCTCACCAGCAGCTCCTCAAAAACCCTATACAGGATTGCTATGGGTCGGAACCAACAACAACAGTCTCCCTAAAGGAGTCTAGGTGTGGCACTGTGGGCTAATGCACTGGACTGAATAGTTGCTTTGAACCACAAGGTTGGCAGTTCAAGCTCATGAGTTGCTCCTTGGAAACCCTATTCAGGGTCGCTCTGGGTCGATGCCATTTAATAACAACACCTCCCTGAAGACCAGCTCTGATTATGTGGTTTGTGCCTTGCTCAAACACCATCTTCAAATTAAGCCCAGACTCTTCTTCCTGACTTTCAAGGGCTTGTATTTTTATTCTCACTCCCTCCTGGCCCCCACTCTTGCTGGATGTGGCCTCTGGGTTCCACTTACAGAGAGCTATGCATGTTTCTTTGACCATGCATTTCCTTCTGCATTTTTCCCATCCCAAATGTCCTCCCATTTCCACTCCTTACTCTTCATGGCTTTCTGTCAAAAATTTTCCAGGCAATTTCAACTCACTAATGCCTAGAATTTTCAGAATTCTACTCAGTTTTGACAAGTTCCAATTTTCCTTGATTCCTTGAATGTTGGTGTAGGACTCTGTATTTCAGTTACCTAATAAAAGTTTAGAGTCCTGGTGGGAACTGTAGGATAAGCACTGGACTGCAAGGTCGGTTTGAACCACAAGGTTGGTGGTTCAAGTTTACCAGCTGCTCCTTGGAAACCCTATACAGGGTCACTGTGAGTTGGAATCAACTCGATGGCATTACCAACAACAAGAACAATAAAAGTTTGATCAGTATGGCTTTTACTGCCCCTTTGTTTGGAATCTGACCTGTGCTCCTCGAAGTCACTGTTGCCATTTGTCTGGTTGGGTGTGACACAATCAAATTGCTTCATCATAGAACCATTCAGAAAACTCCATAGGGTTTTTCAGAACTTGATCACCAGAACTTTCTTTTTAGACACTCTGTGCAGATTTGAACCTCTAACCTTACTGTTAGTATCAGAGCATGAAATCATTTGCAACACCTAAGGATTCAGTGCTTCACAGGTAACTCTGATGAATTTGGCACACAGTTCTTTTTCTTTCCTTTTACAGCTTTAATCTGTTTAAAGTGTGATTTTGGCAGTTGGAGGGAAAGAGCTCTCATCTTCTCTTTACAGACAAGCTCCTTTTATACTTTGGCCTCCCTCACTGTGCCCACTTCCTCATTCCCACTCACTCTACCTCTATAACTTCACTTCAGCTTCTCTGTCCCTCAGCAACTTGAGAATTGCTAGAGCCAGCGGGCTCTTGTCAGTCTCTCTCCCCCTTAAAGGCCTGTCCACCCTGACTTCTATAACCCACCACTCTGACTCCTCTGCTCTGTCCCTTACACCCCTGGATCAGGCCCCCTCCTGAGCCCATTGCTTTGCTAATACCTGGTCTCCCCCACCCCCATCATCTAAATGTAGAGGCTCCCAAGCCTTTTTGAGCAGTAGACTCACTGGCTGGTGAGGCAGAAGGTAGAGACTGTTTTCAAGTAAGATGTTTTGGAGCAGATCTTGTTCTGCACGGGGGGTCTCTGGGATCTACCACACTGCTTCTCCCCTTGATAAGTAGAGGCTCTGAGGAGAGAAAAAACCCCAAAACAGAACACCATCATCAAGCCAATGCTGATCCCATGGGTTAGAGTAAAATTCCCCATATTGTTTTCATGTAATCTTTATAGAAGCAGATCACCCAGGCTTTCTTCTGCAGTACTGCTGGGGAAGTTCAAATTGACAACCTTTAGGTTAGTAGTTGTTGTTAAGTACTGTCCAGTTGGTTTCGACCCATAGCGACCCTGTATAGGGTTTCTGAGGAGCAGCTGGTGAACTTGAATCACCAACCTTGTGGTTCAAACCGACTTTACAGTCCAGTTCATTAACGCCACAGCACCACAGACAAACAGGGACCAAATCACATATGCATATCAATAGGTCCACAGGGGTCTGAGACACCGCCCTCCCAAATCCCATCTCCCCAAGAACTGATCTTGTCTGCTGTTCCAGAAAGGATAGAAAGGGCGCCAAAGTACTTAAAAAACAGCGTGTCACAAGAGTCTAAGTACCCACACATGATGTGGGGGGAAAGCTGGTTCCTGTGCTGTTTTAGAAAATGAAGGAGTGGTTGGCGTTTACAAACTACAGTAAGAGTGCTGTTGAACAGCGACATCTTCTGACAATGCTGAGCAATTGCAGTACTGAATTTGCTTTTAAGTCCTGGGCCCTCTGGGCTCTTAGCTGGGAAGGAGGGGAAGTCTGTAACAGAGAGATATTGGATTTTCTAGTGAAAAACATGTAAAACTGTACACTACAGGTTAGTAAGTACGGACAAGTAATCTCATACTTATCTTACCTTGATAACTGAGTAATCTGACAGTTATACATAGTTACAGACTGCACTGAGTGGTGAAGCGGGATTCTTCTGCACTTGCTACCTCTTTAAAACATCTAAGTGTTTTCTTCTCTTGCCAGTAGAGTCAGTTAACCTAGTTTGCATTTCTTTATATTAAAATCTCTCTGTAAAGGAAAACAGCAAAATGGCAAATCTTGTGTTATACATAATTTTACAACCACCAACAACAAAATTTCGAGGGAACTAAAGTTTCTGATACTACTTGTCAAGTGCTGTCAAGCTGATTCCAACTCATAGAGGAGCAGCTGGTGAGTTTGAACCGCCGACCTTGTGGCTCACAGTCCATCACTTATTCTACAGCACCATACCAAGTATGTCCAAGTACCTCAACCTCATAAGATTAGTTCTGTTGGTTTGAAAAGAGGCTCATGGTCATGAAACTGTCCAGTCAGCTAACCCAATACTGTTTTTCAAGCTACGGTTCCCCTCCTTAGTTCAGTGAGTAGTAGTTGTTATTGTTAAGTGCCTTTGAGTTAGTTCTGACTCATAGCAACCCTGTATAGGGTTTCCAAGTGTGAGAAATAATTCTTAGGATGGTCCATCTTCAGGACTGAAGGGGTAGCAGGCTGGCATAACAAAAGGAGCTTATGGGAGGGGAAGAGACTTATTTGACCAACTAGAAACTTTAAAATACACCCATCAAGGAAATAGAGGGAGCTCATGGGGAAGAGGGAAATTGACTTTAAATGAGAAGGCTACCATCAAGGCCAAGTAGGGGTCCCCTGGGATAGATTGTTAACCCCATAGTACTCCATAGTCAAGAGGAACTGGGGGAGGGACTTTCTCCAGACAGGGGACTAAAACTCCCCCCCCCCCCAATCTGGTCATGTCTCACATCTGCCCTTGTCTACTGAGTCAGGTGCCCAATTTTGCAAAATCCAATAAAGAAAACCTCACTCGCACTAAAATGAGTACAGATTGGATTTCTTGAGCATTTGTCAGTAAGCACTTGTGATAACTCATCAGTGACCTCAGAACTAAGAGGAACCAAGGCAGTATTCTCACACAAGGATCAGCTGCTGAGACTGAACCACTGACATTGTAGTTCAAACGCACCTTGTGGTCCAGTGCATTATCCTACAGTTTGATCCATCAACCTTGTGGTTAGTAGCCCAGTGCTTATCCTACAGCACCACACCAGGACTCCTCAATGCGTAGTACTTGGGTCTTAAAAGCTTGCAAACAGCCATCCAAGATACAATTGCCTGGAGGAGACCTAGGGATCAGAAAAGAATATAGTCTACAGTTCTAACTGCTTCCATGAACTAGTGTCTCTGGAGCCATGAGCCCAGAAGAACTGAATGGCGCCTAGTAACCATACTGAGTATTTTGATGAAGAAACCAATAGGTAATGGATAGACAAACTGTGATACATACACAAAACAGAATGCTACACATTGTTAAAGAATACCAGTGAATCTGTGAAACACCTCATAAAATAATAAAATTGGTGGCATGCTGAGTGAAATTGTTTTTGTTGTTGTTAAGTGCCTTCGAGACTCGTAACAGATTCTGA
>NW_006408544.1:20880427-20881183 GCF_000296735.1 Chrysochloris asiatica
GAAAATCATTCAACAATATCATTTTTATCCCATGCAAGTAAGATTCACTACAGATGATATTAAAATGGATGCAATGGCACATTGACAGAGAACTGAAAAGTATGAGTATTCCAGAACACTTAATTGTGCTCATGAGGAACCTGTGCATTGACCAAGAAGCAGTTGTTCGAATAGAACAAGGGAACCATGAATGGTTCAAAAGTAGAAAAGGTGGAACAAAGAAACCATCTATATCGCACACACAAAAAAAACACACAGCAAAATGTCAGCAACCCGTTCATGCTTATTGATAACAAAACTGAATGAAAATGGATTAAATGTACCAGCCAAGAGACAGAGAGTAGCAGAATGGATTAAAAAAACAACAACCAACCAACCAAAAAAAACCAGGATCCTCTAATATGCTATCTACAGGATACACACCTTACGTACAAAGACAAAAATAAACTGAAAATCAAAGAATGGGTGGGGGGATCAAACTAAAAATCAAATATGGGCAGGAATGACAATATTAGTTTCTGATAAAACAGTCGTTAAGACAAAAACCAGCATACTAGACAAAAAAAGGATATATGTCATGATTTAGGAGTCAATTGAACAAGAGGATAAAACCATAATAAATATCTATGCTCCCAATGAAAAAGCCACAAAATACATAAATCAAACTATAGTGGAACTGAAGAAAGAAATAGACAACTCCACTAATAATTGTTTTGTTGTTGTTAGGTGTCATGGAGTCAGTACTAACTCATAGAG
>NW_006408544.1:20885841-20904634 GCF_000296735.1 Chrysochloris asiatica
GCCACAGCACCACAGACAAACAGGGACCAAATCACATATGCATATCAATAGGTCCACAGGGGTCTGAGACACCGCCCTCCCAAATCCCATCTCCCCAAGAACTGATCTTGTCTGCTGTTCCAGAAAGGATAGAAAGGGCGCCAAAGTACTTAAAAAACAGCGTGTCACAAGAGTCTAAGTACCCACACATGATGTGGGGGGAAAGCTGGTTCCTGTGCTGTTTTAGAAAATGAAGGAGTGGTTGGCGTTTACAAACTACAGTAAGAGTGCTGTTGAACAGCGACATCTTCTGACAGTGCTGAGCAATTGCAGTACTGAATTTGCTTTTAAGTCCTGGGCCCTCTGGGCTCTTAGCTGGGAAGGAGGGGAAGTCTGTAACAGAGAGATATTGGATTTTCTAGTGAAAAACATGTAAAACTGTACACTACAGGTTAGTAAGTACGGACAAGTAATCTCATACTTATCTTACCTTGATAACTGAGTAATCTGACAGTTATACATAGTTACAGACTGCACTGAGTGGTGAAGCGGGATTCTTCTGCACTTGCTACCTCTTTAAAACATCTAAGTGTTTTCTTCTCTTGCCAGTAGAGTCAGTTAACCTAGTTTGCATTTCTTTATATTAAAATCTCTCTGTAAAGGAAAACAGCAAAATGGCAAATCTTGTGTTATACATAATTTTACAACCACCAACAACAAAATTTCGAGGGAACTAAAGTTTCTGATACTACTTGTCAAGTGCTGTCAAGCTGATTCCAACTCATAGAGGAGCAGCTGGTGAGTTTGAACCGCCGACCTTGTGGCTCACAGTCCATCACTTATTCTACAGCACCATACCAAGTATGTCCAAGTACCTCAACCTCATAAGATTAGTTCTGTTGGTTTGAAAAGAGGCTCATGGTCATGAAACTGTCCAGTCAGCTAACCCAATACTGTTTTTCAAGCTACGGTTCCCCTCCTTAGTTCAGTGAGTAGTAGTTGTTATTGTTAAGTGCCTTTGAGTTAGTTCTGACTCATAGCAACCCTGTATAGGGTTTCCAAGTGTGAGAAATAATTCTTAGGATGGTCCATCTTCAGGACTGAAGGGGTAGCAGGCTGGCATAACAAAAGGAGCTTATGGGAGGGGAAGAGACTTATTTGACCAACTAGAAACTTTAAAATACACCCATCAAGGAAATAGAGGGAGCTCATGGGGAAGAGGGAAATTGACTTTAAATGAGAAGGCTACCATCAAGGCCAAGTAGGGGTCCCCTGGGATAGATTGTTAACCCCATAGTACTCCATAGTCAAGAGGAACTGGGGGAGGGACTTTCTCCAGACAGGGGACTAAAACTCCCCCCCCCCCCAATCTGGTCATGTCTCACATCTGCCCTTGTCTACTGAGTCAGGTGCCCAATTTTGCAAAATCCAATAAAGAAAACCTCACTCGCACTAAAATGAGTACAGATTGGATTTCTTGAGCATTTGTCAGTAAGCACTTGTGATAACTCATCAGTGACCTCAGAACTAAGAGGAACCAAGGCAGTATTCTCACACAAGGATCAGCTGCTGAGACTGAACCACTGACATTGTAGTTCAAACGCACCTTGTGGTCCAGTGCATTATCCTACAGTTTGATCCATCAACCTTGTGGTTAGTAGCCCAGTGCTTATCCTACAGCACCACACCAGGACTCCTCAATGCGTAGTACTTGGGTCTTAAAAGCTTGCAAACAGCCATCCAAGATACAATTGCCTGGAGGAGACCTAGGGATCAGAAAAGAATATAGTCTACAGTTCTAACTGCTTCCATGAACTAGTGTCTCTGGAGCCATGAGCCCAGAAGAACTGAATGGTGCCTAGTAACCATACTGAGTATTTTGATGAAGAAACCAATAGGTAATGGATAGACAAACTGTGATACATACACAAAACAGAATGCTACACATTGTTAAAGAATACCAGTGAATCTGTGAAACACCTCATAAAATAATAAAATTGGTGGCATGCTGAGTGAAATTGTTTTTGTTGTTGTTAAGTGCCTTCGAGACTCGTAACAGATTCTGACTCATAGGAACCCTGTATAGGATTTCTAGGAGCAGCTGGTGAGCGTGAACTGGCAACTCTGTGATTCAAACCACCTCACAGTCCAGCGCATCAACCCGCAGTGCCACAAAATTAGTCAGTCATAAAAGGACAAATATTGTTCGAGACCACGTCTGTTAAAAATAAAGAAAAGGTTTTCATGCAGAAAAAAAAAAATGTTCTTTGAAGGTTACCAGGGATGGAAGGTGCAGGAAGGGCAAATCACTAACTGTTGTTGTTGTTAGGTGCCATTGAGTTAGTTCTGACTCATAGCAACCCTGCAGACGGTTGTACATACAGTGGTCAATAAAAACTTCTTAGCTATAATCAGACATTTGAAGGGAATGAGTCTTTGGGTCTGGGGGTTCAGGATTATAGTCTCTGAGAACACTAAAATCAATTGGTATAACATAGTCCATACAGACATGGTTCTACATCTATTTGGTTTTAAAAACTTGTGAGTACAGCAAGAAAATTATTGGAACTCATTAAAGGATTCAACAAAATGGCAGGGTACAAGAGCAATATTAAAAAAAAAATAAGTTGGATTCCTTGATATTAATAAAGAGAGCTCTGCAAAGGAAATTGGGAAAATAATGCCATTTACAATAGCTACCTAAAGGATAAAAAAAATAAATCTAGCCAGAGAAACAAAAAATCTATGCAAAGAAAACTTCAAAAGACTATTACAAGCAACCAAAAGAGATCTACAAAAATGGAAGACTATATCATGCTCATGGATAGGAAGACTTAACATTATGAAAATATCAACACCACCCAAAGCAACCTATAAATACAATGCAATCCCAATCCAGATTCCAACATCATTCCTTAAAGAAGGAGAAACGGATCACTAACTTTGTATGGAAGGGAAAGAGATCTCAGATAAGCAAGCACTGCTTAAGAAGTAGAACAAAGTTGGAGGCCTCTCACTCCCTGATCTCAAAATTTACTCCATAGCCACAGTGGTCAAAATAGCCTCGTACTTGTACAATGAGAGATACATAGATCAATGAAACAGAATTGAGAACCCAGATGTAAACCCATCTATATACAGTTAACTGATCTTTGACAAAGGGCCAAAACACATTAAATGGCAAAGAGATAGTCACTTCAGCAAATGGTGCTGACAAAACTGGAAATGTATTTGAAAAAGAATGAAACAAGACCCACATTTCACACCATATACGACAGCAAACTCAATGTGGATTAAAGACCTAAATGTAAAATCTGAAACTATAAAGATTACCAATGAAAAAATAGAGATAAACTTAGAGATTCTAATACATGGCATACACATACTATCAAACATTAATAAAAACACACAAACAGTAAACGACAAAATAGCTATATGGGACCTCTAAACATTAGACATATTTATGTGCATCAAAAGATTTTGCCAGAAAAGTAAAAAGGGAGCCCACAGACTATGAAAACATTTTTTGTAATGACATATTAGACAAGGTGGTGGTGGTAGTGTCTGTGTGCCGTGAAGTCAGTTCCGACTCATAGCGACCCTGTACAGGGTTTCCGAGACTGTAAATCTTTACGGGAGCAGAAAGCCTCATCTTTCTCCTGTGGAACCGCTGGTGGTTTCAAACTGCTGACAAGGTAGTAATACGTAAAATTTATAGAAAAGTAACCTCTACAAGAAAAAGACAAACAGCCCAATTAAAAAATGGGCACAGAACATGAACAGACCCTTCACCAAGGAAAACATTCCGGCAGCCAACAAACATACGAAGGAATGTTCACAATCATTAACCATTAAAAACATGGAAATCAAAACAACAATGAGGTATCATCTCACACCACCATTAATAGTGAAGTTCAAAGTTTAAAAAAACAGACAACAACAAATGTTGGTGAGGGTATGGAAAGACTTGGACACTCCCACATTGCTGGTGGGACTATAAAATGATTCAACCACTCTGGAAAATGGTATGGCATTTCCTCAGAAAGATGGAAATAGAAATTCCTTATGACCCAACAATCCCTCTACTAGTATTTCTACTACTATATACTATATTTATACAGCATATATATATACAGTATATACTATAGTATATACATACAGTATACACATAGTATATACATACAGTATATACTGTAGTATATAGTATATATATATATATACATACTATAGTATGTAATAATAGAGATAGTAGTAGAGGGATTGTTGGGTCATAAGGAATTTCTATTTTTATCTTCTGAGGAAATGCCATACCATTTTCCAGTGTGGAAACCATTTTATAGTCCCACCAGCAATATGGGAGCGTACAAGTCTCTCCATACCCTAGCCAGCGAGATGGATTGGCTAAGTGGCAGCATTGATGGACTCAAGCGTGGCAACAGTAGTGAGGTTGGCCCAGGATCGAGCAGTGTTTCGTTCTGCTGTGCATAAGGTCACTATGAGTCAGTGCCGACTCGATGGCATCTAACAACAACAACATATATATCTACAAGAAATAAGAGCCAGGACATGAGCAGATATAAGCACACCAATGTTCATTGCAACACTATTTACAATAGCAAAAAGATGGAGACACCCTAAATGCCCATCAGTAGAAGAATGGATAAACAAACTTTGGTACATACACACAATGGAATACTATTTTGGAAAAGAATTTCAGATTCTTCCAGAATCCAAGCTTACTGGACCTATTGAGACTGGAGAAACCCCTGAATTTATTGATTTGAAAAAATCCTCAAACTATGAGCCATGAACCAAAATTATCCCCTATAGTCATCTTTAAACTAAAAAAAAATTTAGCTAAATTAGTAAAGAATGCCCATCCTGAGACTTCACTCTTTTAAAGGATTATCTACATGAGATCAAATTGTCAACAGTAACTGTGAAGCCTAGATGAGACATTTCAAGGGTAACGAGTCTAAGTCAGTGGCTGTGAAATGATAGGAGGACAGATTGTGAGAATGTTGGTGGCACAGCATGAAGAGTGTAGAAACTGATGATTGAGTATATGTTCTGTTGTGTATACAGCCACCAAATTTTAAAATGTGAAAATTCTGGTACAATACCTAGACTTTGACTAATAAACTGTAGAATTAAGCAAAATATCTCACTAGACTTTGAGCTCCCGGAGGGTAGATACTGAATCATTGTGATGGGTCTAACATCTATTGGAGTTAGATTCTGGAGTTAGTATTGGTGCATAGTAATAAAAACACATACCCCATCCCCAGATCTATGCAAGAAAGAATGCACATCCAACACTCACAACGCACAACTCACGTAGATGCACTACATAATACATTCACATACACATATGTACAGTTCACACAACATATATGAGGGGGCGTCTAAAAGTTCGTGTAAAAATTCCATTATCTTTCATTCTATTATTTTCCCATGAACTTTTTGAAGGCCCCCGCACACACAACACATACACACAAGCACATCCAATACACAAATATGTGCACACTATACAATATACATATAGACACATGTGATACACACACACCACACACACAAATGAAAGGAATAAGATGATTATATACTTTTTTCTTCATGTTAGGTCTAGAGAAGGGCCTTATTATTAAATATTTGCTGGTTGAGTTGAAAATAAATGGTTAGCATCCTAGAAGTGTTATACAGTTAAAACAAAAAAGAAGTCCAGATTTTAAAATCAACAGGTTTTGGCTTCTAATCCTAGCTTTTCCATTTATTAGGAAAATTGCTTATACTTTCTCTCCATTTCCTCCTCCAGGACATGGAGATAACAATCCTACCTTTGGGCTGTTGTTAGAATTGGAAATAATGTAACCAAAGGGCCTGACACTTGCAGTTGGAGCAGACTTTGGAGCCCTGCCAGAGCACATGCTAAAAGGAGATTAAGGAGATGTTCTAATCAGGTTCCAGGGGAGAAGAACAAGAAGTTTATGGTGAACTAGGAGGGTTAAATTATCCATGAAAATGAGATAAATGGGAGATCATTTTTCCATGGAGTAGATAGGGAGGGAGAGGCCAAGGCCTAGTGGTGTCTTGGAAAAGTGTTGGGGTTTATGAGGAGCTTGGTGATAACAGAGGGGTCATTGAGTCCACACACAGGGGTGTCCTCGACATGCTGGGTACTAGGGGTACAGAGATAAAGGAGAATGGGTTCTTGCTCTTGGGAGCACACAATACATTCAATCAATTCATTCAGATATCCTTCACCGAAGGATTA
This sequence comes from Chrysochloris asiatica, assembly GCF_000296735.1. NCBI lineage: Eukaryota > Metazoa > Chordata > Mammalia > Afrosoricida > Chrysochloridae > Chrysochloris > Chrysochloris asiatica. Next base: position 20,892,092 of record NW_006408544.1, read on the forward strand.
CAGGGTGCCAGGCCGTGTGCCAGGGGCCAGGGATACCGAGGAAATTATAGCCGACTCTGATCTCAATAAGTCAGAGTTTACTAAGAGGCAAGTGAGACTGAAAAAAAAATCACAAGACACACAAAGACACAGTCTTGGTGCATCTTCTCTCTCCCCTTGCAGTTCATACTGCTATCTCCTTGCTATTGCATTTGTACCCCTAAACTCAATTCTGTCCCTAAAAACAGCCCAGCAGTTGAGAACTCTGATTGAGAGACAGGTGTAGCTGGACTTCAATGCTAGTTTTTCTATTGTTACCTATGGAGACTTTAGTAAGTCTAACTCAGATTTCATCTGTAAATGGGATAATTACTTCATAGGGTCACGGCAAGAATAATGTATTGAAGTGTTCAATGCAGGGCTTGACACATATTTTGTGTTCAATAAATGCTAACAATTCTTAGCTATCTTTTATTGGGTGGTGCAAACGATTAACATACTCGGCTGTTAACTGAAAGGATGTCAGCTTGAGTCCACCCAAGGAAACCTTGGGAAAAGGCCTGATGACCGATTTCTGAGAAATCAGCCACTGAAAACCCTGTGGAGCACAATTTTACTCAGCCACAAAAGGGGGATGGAGAAGTAACTCAAAATCAGCCCAAGACCAATTCCTATGAAGGAGAGGTCAGACATGTCTCCACCTTTGTTGTTGTGAAGTGCTGTCGAGTCAGTTCTGACTCATAGCGACCCTGTATAGCTTTCCAAGGAACTGGTGGTAAGTTGCCAACCTTGTGGTTCACAGTCCAGTGCTTATCCTACAATCTTCTTTAGCCTATTATAACACCAACAGTTCTTCCATAGCATTCTCTTCTTTACATATGGGTTCAATAATCCATACCAATGGCCACACAGAACTCATAGACTGACATAGTTACATGGTTTATTAGGGAAGTGAACAGGGTTAAAAACAGGATTAAAAACAACTCGGTATGCAGCAGGTCTCCAGTCAGGAACACCTCTATTCTGCCGTACTGCAGGCATGCATTGGTCATGTGGCTCCTTGACCTCTGCTCTGCTTGGGCAAGTGTCACAAAGCTCCTATAGATCTGCTGTAAATGCCAAAAGGGCACGTTCTTTAAGCCATCCCCCTTTCCCATAGGCACTCAGCTTTACTGAATCCGTGGGCAGGGTAACTCGCAGCTGCTCTGCATCTCCGTGCCACTGCCTCTGCTGCCAGCACTCCCAGGAAGGGAGTTCACACTCCACTCATGCTCTTCTTTCTTGGTGGTTATGAAGTCATCTATTCCCACTTCTGAGATGGTTCCTTTTAAATGTAACAGGATGGCAAAGCTAACCTATCCTGGTGTTCCAGTCCTATATACCTTATTTGCATGGTCCCACTGTTGAATTCTAGGAGCTCTGGTAGCATAGTGATTACGAATCGGGCTGCAAACTGCAAGGTCAGCAGTTTGAAACTACCAGCTGTTCCAAGGGAGAAAGATGAGGCTTTCTGCTCCCGTAAAGATTTACAGCCTCGGAAAACCTGTTCAGGGTCGCTATGGGTTGGAACCGACTCAATGGCACTTAACAACAACAACTGCTGAGTTCACCACTTGTCTATCAGTTTGTCGTACTATGACAACTTGTTTGCTGCTGTGAAGCTAGAAGCTATGCCACCAGTATTCTAAATACTAAGAGTCATCCACGATGGACAGGTTTCAGTGAATTTTCCAGACTAAGACAGACTAGGAAAAAGGAGAGGCATTCTGAATGTTTAGCCCTGAAGACCTTATAAACAGTAGTGGCACATTGTCAGATATACTCACAGAAGATGAGAGAATTGTGATTAGCACCATAATATGGTCAGAAATAGTGCTGGAGGATGAGTCCCTCAGGTTGGAAGGCACTCAAAATAAGACTGGTGAATACCTGCCTCCTCAAAGTAGTTGACCTTAATGACACAAATGAAGCAAATTTTGGGACCTACATTTGCTGATGGGTCACAACTCAAAATGAGGATAAACAGCTACAGACATCCATTAATAATCAAAACATGGAATGTATGAAGTATGAATCTAGAGGAAATGGACATTGTTAAAAATTAAACAGAATGCATACTGATTGCTATCCTAGGCATTAGTGAGCTGTGGCACATTGATATTGACCATTTTGAATCTGACTATCACATGGTTTACTGTGCTAGGAAGAACAAAGTCAAGAGGAATGGCGTCACATTCATCATCAAAAAGAACATTTCAAGCTCTAGCTTGAAGTGCAATGCTGTCTGTGATAGAACAATATCCATAAATCCACAGGGAATACCAGTTAACCTACTATTAATCAAATTTACGCACAAACCACTAAAGCCAGTGATGATGAAACTGAAGAAGTCTACCAACTTTTTCAATCTGAAATTGGTCAAACATGATATCAAACTGGTGACTGGAAGAAGACGATGGTTGGAAACAAAGAGGAAGGTTTAGAAACTGGAAAATATGGCCTTGGTAATAGAAATGATGCTGGAGGTCACATGGTAGAATTTTTCAAGTCTGATGACTGCTTCATTGCAAATACCCTTTTTAAACAACATAAAAGATGACTAAAATGTGGACCTCACCAGATGGAATACACAAAAATCAAATAGTGAATCATCTGTGGGAAGAAATGATGAAGGAGTTCCATATCATCAGCCAAAACACCGCCAAGAGCCGACTGTGGAACACACCATCAAATGCTCATATGCAAATTCAGGATGAAGCTGAAGAAAATTAAACAAGTCCACGAGAGCCAAAATATGACCTAGAATATATTCCACCTGAATTTAGAGGTCATCTGAAGAACAGATTTGATGCATTGGACAATGACTGAAAACCATAATATTTATAATTATTAGACATTAATAAAGAGCTGTGGGGTGACATCAGGACCATATTAAGGAAGAAAGCAAAAGGTCACTAAAAGGTCAGGAAAGTAAGAAAAGACCAAAATGAATGTCTGACGAGACTCTGAAACTTGCTCTCCAGCATAGAGATGCTAAAGTGACTAGAAGAAATAAGGAAGTAAAACCTAAACAGAAAATTTCCAAGGGTAACTTGAAAAAACAAAGTCAAGTATTATAATGAAATGTGCAAAGACCTGGTGTTAGAAAACCAACAGGGAAGAACACACTCAGCATTTCCCAAGCTGAAAGAACTGAATAAAATAAAACTCAAGCCTTGACTTGAAATATTGAAGGATTCTATGGGCAAAATATTGAATAATGCACAAAGCATTAAAGAAGATGCAAGGTATACACAAAGTCACTATACCAAAAAGAAATAGTTCATGTTCAATTATTTTAAAAAATAACACATAATCAAGAACTGATGATACTGAAGGAAGAAGTTCCAGCTACACTGGCGAAAAACAATGCTCAAGAAACTGACATAACACAAATTGAAATCTTTCAACAAACTGATGCAGCACTGGAGGCACTCACTCATCTATGTCAAGAAATTTAGAAGACAGCTACCTGGCCAACTGAGAGGAAGAGATCCATATCTGTGAACATTCCAAAGAGAGGTGACCAAAGGGAATGCAGAAATCATTGGCCAATATCATTAATAATATCACATGCAAGTAAAACTTTGCTAAAGATTAATTAAAAACAGCTGCAACAGTACATTGACAGGGAAATGCCAGAGGTTCAAGCCAGTTTCAGACAAGGAAGTGGAGCGAGGGATATCATTGCTGATGTCAAATGGATCTTGGTTGAAAGCAAAGAATACTAGAAAGATATTTATCTGTGCTTTATTGTCTGTGCAAAGGCTTTTGATTGTATGGATCATGACAACCTATGGACAACACTGCAGAGAATGAATATTCCCGAACATTTGATTATGCTCAAGGGGAGCCTGTACTGAGATGCAGTTGTTCGAATAGAACAAGGGAACGCTGAATGGTTTAAAATCAGGAAAGGTGTGCAGCAGAGTTTTTTTCTTTCACCATACTTATTCAATCTGTATGCTGAGCAAATGATCTGAGAAGCATTAGGCAAATCTGCTGCACAAGACCTTTTTAAAATGTTGAAGAGCAAAGATGTCAGCTTGAGGACTAAGGTACGCCTAACCAAAGCCATGGAGTTTTCAATAACCTCATATGCATGTGAAAGCTGGACAGTGAATAAGGAAGACCGTAGAAGAATTGATACTTTTGAGTTATGGTGTTGGAGGAGAATATTGAAAGTGCCATGGGCTGCCAAAAGAACCAATAGATCTGTTTTGGAAGAAGTACAGCCAGAGGCCAAGATGGCCAAACTCAATCTCTCATACTTCGGACATATTGTCACGAGGGACCAGTCACTGGAGAAGGATATCATATTTGGTAAGGTGGAGGGTCAGAGAAAAAGAGGAAGACCCCCAGTGAGATGGATTGGCCAAGTGACAGCATTGATAAGCACAGGAGCGCTAGGAGCACCCCAGTGACTGAAAGCTGAGATAGACAAGGATGAGTTTCTCCCAAGATCCATGGCCTGTATTCAAAGATCTACCTCCTGAAATGTGAGAAAATAAAAGTTCTGTGCCTTAAAACCACCCCCTTGTGGTATTTATGTGACGTCAGCATAAGGGAAGAGAAGAGGGGATCAGGTAGAAGCTGATTCCTTGGTTTCTGAAAAGAAAGCATGATGGTGTTTTTTATTCTTATCTTCTTAACCAGAGCTTTCCAAAAAAACCAAAAATAAAAAACTGGTGGCTTCTCCATGTGTCTGCATATGGTGATTTTCCAGCACCTCCTCTTTAGTCTGGAATATAGTGACTCTTAAGGTAACCCTATTGAGCCTAGCCAGACATGAAGGTTAGTTCCACATCAGAAGGCTGCCTGGATCAGATCAGCCTGGTAATGGCATTTCTGGGGGCAGACAGGGGACACGGAGTCTGGGTTTTCAGGCCAAGCTTCCGCCATGCATCCCTCAATCTCTTCTCTTACCACATTCCCTTCTAGTCAGTTGAACCCTGACAGTTGGGGGTACAAAGGTGGCAAAGGTATGGCCTGCAAAGACCTGGTGTGGCTCTGGACTACAAAGTCAGTTTGAACCACATAGCTGGTAGTTCAAGCTCACCAGCCGCTCCCTGGAAATCATATACAGAGTCGCTATGGGTCGGAACCAACTCGACGGCACGTAACAACAGCAAACATATGCACAAGGGCTAATGTAATCAGGTACCTCAAAGAGGGTGACTTTAAACAACAGAAATGTTTTACCTCATCATTCTGGCAGCCAGAAGTCTGAATTCAGGCCGTATTCTCTCTGACCACTCTATGGGAAACTCCTTCCTTGTCTCTTCCAGCTTCTGGCAACCCTGGGCGTTTCTTGGCAACCCCTGGTTTGTAGATGCATCTTCATCTAGCTCCCATTCTCTCTATCTTTCTTTGCAGCTATTCTTCTCTTTTGTAAGGAGGCATTCAGATGGGATTAGGACCCACCTCATGTTAACTGATAACATCTTCAAAGACCCATCTTCAAGCAGGATCAGACACATTGACAGATACCAGGGGTTAGAATTTCAGCATATTTTGTGAGACAACACCATTCAATCCATAAGATTTGGCAGATACTGATTCAGGACTTCTGGGATGGAAGGGGTGATGGTAGCAAAGATTCTGTATTTCTGACAAGCTCCCAGTGATAATGATGCTGCTGGTCTCAGACACTGTGAAAAGCACGGACTTAATGTTGTTGTTGTTAGGTGCCATCAAGTCAGTACTGACTCATACAGACCTTATGCACAGCAGAACAAAACACTGCCCTATCCTGGGCCAACCTCATTATTTTTTCCATGCTTGAACCCATTGATGCTGCCACTTTGCCAATCCATCTCACTGGGGGTCTTCCTCTTTTTCTCTGACCCTCCACCTTACCAAACATGATATCCTTCTCCAGTGACTGGTCCCTCCTGACAATATGTCCAAAGTATGAGAGACAAAGTTTGGCCATCCTGGCCTCCAAGAAGCACTCTGGCTGCACTTCTTCCAACACAGATCGGTTGATTCTTTTGGCAGCCCATGGCACTTTTAATATTCTCCTCCAACCCCATAACTCAAATGCATCAATTCTTCTATGGTCTTCCTTATTCACTGTCCAGCTTACTAGGCATGCATTAAAGATCTAGGTGCCAAGCATTAGGCCCTTCTAAAAATAACCTCTGTACCTACTAATTTTTATACCTCCTTTATGTACCTATTTTGTACATTTTCTCTACTTTTGTGCATTTTTTTCCTTACAGTCATGTTACAGAGCTGGAACCTTCCCCCTGTCAGCCAGTGCCCCTGAAAGCTTTCAGCAGGGAAACTTCTATCCTTCAGATATACCTGCTAGAAGGCTAAATCTGGTCATGGTGTGAAGTGTAAGTTCAGGGAGCAGAAGTAGAAGTGGGCAGACTTGTGATGGACAGAAATGGTGGTGGCTTGGACTAGGATACTGACAGAAAGGAAGAGAAACAGAAATTCATGAAGCATTTAGGAAGAAGAAACTATAGGCGTGACAATTGGAGGTAAGGCTTAGGATGTATGTGGTAGGAAAGATTCTGGGAGGATTCCCCGGGCTGAAGGGGGTGCCACTGATGGGAATGGGAGTCAGGGGGAAGGGACTGGGGCAGGGAGCGGAATGTGACTTGGCAGGAACACAGAACATGGCGGCCCAGCAGTCAGATTTGGGGGCTGACGAAGCCCCTTGTGCCTAAGAATACCCTGAGCCATAAGGACCATTAGTGAGTCCTCTGGCCAGTAGGCTGAATGACTAGGAAGGAGCCTGGCAGGCTGGGTCCCTGGCCCTGGGCACATGGCCCCTGTGGAGATCACTGGAGCCCTGACTTTCTCCTACGCCCCATGTGGTCTGGGAACCAGGTGTAATGTGCTGTCAGTTGTTGATGTGCCGCAAGTAGACTTGTGATGGATGGTGTAGCTCACCACAAGGTGGCACTCACAGCTTTCATTATTATTTTTTAAATGTTATTTCTATTTCAAAAAATGTTTTATTATGATCAAAATAGATATAAGAAGACATATCCCAATTACTGTGTGATGCTGTAGGTTAATGTGCCAGACTGCAAAGCCGTTTGAACTGCAAGGTCAGCAGTTCAAGCTCAGCAGCTGCTCCTTGGAAACCCCATGCAGGGTCGTTACGGGTCGGAACCGACTCGATGGCACTTAACAACAACAACAATAACAACATCCCAATTCAACATATTTGGCATGCACAATTCAGTGACATTGTTTCTGTTTGTCATGTTGTACAATCATTACCACTATCCATTTCCAAACGATTCCAAATCCATTAACAGAAACTCAGTGCCTCCTAAGCAGTCTGGGGTGGCTCCCCTTTCCTCCTTCCTCCCACCCCTGGTAATATACTTTGGTCTCTATACGTTTGCCTATTTCATATAAATGGAATCTTATTATACTTGTCCTTTTGTGACGAACTGACTTCACTCAGTCTGTTTACATGATTGATCCATGCTTTAGACATATTATCAAGACTTCATTTTTCTTTATGGCTGTGATGTAGTGAATTATTTAATAGGATTCTTCTGGCTATAGCCTTTGTGATTCCCCCACAATGATTGGGTTATTGTTGTTGTTAAGTGCCATCGAGTCACTTCCAACCCATAGCAACCCTGTTTAGGGTTTCCAAGGAGTGACTATGGAGCTTGAACTGCCGACCTTGTGGTTCAAACTGATTTTGCAGTCCAGTGCATTAACCCACAGTGCCACCACAGGATTCCAATGATTGGGTGAACCATGCAAATAAGGTGTGTGAAACCTATTATAGTTGAGTTGTTGTTGTTAAGTACTGTAGAGTCGGTGCTGACTCATAGTGACCCTGTACAGTGTTTCCAAGCTGTAAATCTTTATGGGAGCAGAAAGCTTTATCTTTCTCCCATGGAACAGCTGGTAGTTTCAAACTGCTGACCTTGAGGTTAGCAGCCAAATTCGTAACCACTATGCTACCAGAGCTTATTATAGTTGAGATTATGTGTCATTTTGGTTGTCCTTTATTTTGTGGTGTGATGTAATTATTCTCGATTCTGTAATGTGTTATCACTCCTAGCCTTTATGCCTGTGGTTTATGGTCCTATTTGGGCACGAGGTGTCTATTATGCTAATAAGGCAGGATTAAGGTGGGATAGGATTCAGCCACCATCTTACTAGAGGTTGTGACTCAAGTCACTACTCTTACCACCTTTATTCAAATCACCACCTTACTGAAGTCACACATTTATTCTCCTAGACCCAAGAGACAGGGCGGTAACATCATAGACAAAGAGTGTCAGTCATTGTGTAGTGAGTGGTAGCAGAGACAGCAGAACTGGGAGACTGGCAGGAGATAGAGGGTGGCTTCCTGGACCATAGAGTGAGAGCCCTGAGTGCCTTTAGGCAAGCAGTTGACTAGCAGAGTGGGATGCCTTAGGGCATTGACTGGCAGATCTAAAGAGCTTTGGAACACTTGCCGGAGCAAGGCAGAAGCTGGGCTGGTCCAAGAAGGCTGAGAATCTGAGGAACTCAAGGGGCTAGGGCCAGAGAGACGCCTGTGTTTAACATAGCTGAGAAGAGGCTGTCCTGAAAGAATTGTATCCTGAATCTTTCCTGACCCTCATTACTTCCCTGAGAAACCTCTTAACTGTAAGTATTGTCTTTGAGCTCTGTGGGCCATTGTAGCGAACTGTAGAATCCTGCAGAGAAGTAGAATAATGTGTGAGGGACGGTAGGTGTCAGAATTGATTACAAAGATTGGAGGGTGGATTTCTCAGATATCACGCATACAACAATTGTACAATGGCGGAGTAATATTCCCTTGTGTGTGTATACAGCATTTTGTTCATCTGTTGATGGACATTTAGGTTGTTTCCATCTTTTGGCTAGGTTTTATTTTTAATTTCTATCTGCATGACTACTTTGGGATCCTTACTTACTCAACAAACAGATCCCTGGCTTAGTCCTCACAAGTTAGAAAGCTGACTCCAAGTGCTATGAAGTTTACTATTTCCAGCCTGGGAAATATAGGAATAGGTTCTAAGACAAAATAAAGTCCCTTATTCAATGACCAAGGAGATCTGGTAGCGTAGTGGTTATGAATTGGGCTGCTAACCTCAAGGTCAGCAGTTCAAAACTACCAGCCATTCTGTGGGAGAAAGATGAGGCTTTCTGCTCCCATTAAGATTTACAGCCTCGGGAATCCTGTGCAGGGTCACTATGAGTCGGAACTGACTCCACGATACTTAACAACAACAACAATTCAATGACCGGAGTGGAAGGCAGTTACCAATGGACTAAGAATGCACACTCTGACCAACTGTGTGACATTGGGCAAGTAATTTAACTTCTTGGAATGTCGGTTTTCCTCAAGTGGAAATTGGGGGTGAAAAGCGTCCCCCTCTCATACAGTTGTCTGGTCACTAAGAATGAATGGAAGCTGGACTTTCTTTTTGACCTGAGCTCCTTCCTTCCCGGGACCCAGTCTTATACTGCCACCTCAGTTGGATTCTGTAAGTAATGATTAACGTTCCTCTGTGCCTGGCCCTGCGCTGGCTGCTAGGAAGGCAAAGATGTGAGTGAGGCAGTGGTTATTTTCAAGTGACCATAGCCTACAGGACTCTTGCACAAAGATGGATTCTCCATGGGTCAAGAAGTGTGTGTGATGCCCTTTATGTTCCACAGCCAATATGTGGCTCAGCTAAAACTTAACTTCAAGTGTTCTGTCCTCCAGCCCTCACTGCTGAGACTTCAGAACAATGAACTCAGTTTTCCAAGCAGAACAAAATTCCCTCTGATACTTGCCCAGTACCTGTTAACACCTTGACATTAAGTTGTTGGGTCCGGGTGAGTGTTCCAGCCTGTCCTGTAATGTAGAGAACTTTTAAAAGTTGATTTTATTATCAAGGTTTTGTTTTGAATTTTGGTGAAAATATACACAACAAAACCAATTCAACAATTTCTGCATGTCTAATTCAGTTACATTGATTACATATTTCCAGTTTGTACACCCATTTCCCCAAATTTTGTTCCATTCCCATTGACATAAAAAGTCCCTTCTTAATACCAATCCTAGTCTCTCTCTTTCCCAAGCCTTCTTCTTGTTGTTAAGTGCTGTCGAGTCCGTTCCGATCCTGTATAGGGTTTGGACTTCTGACCTTACAGTTAGCGGTCCAGTGTTTATCCTACAGTACCATCCCTGGTATCTACTAATAATCTTTGGTTTCTATAAATTTACTTATTTCATATGAGCAAGATCATACAGTATTTCACTCAAAATGACATTTTCAAAGTTCACCCATGTAATAGCATGAGTAGTATTCCACTGTATTATGAGGGTGAGCAAAAAATTACCTGCACTCCGATTATATTAAAACGCCTGTCTGTGGACATTGAGCATGCACGTGAAATGATTCTGTTGAATAGGTGAGTGACAAATCGCTTGCAAATCAGCCATGGCTCTGTTTATGAAATAATCCATGACAGACTTGAGTTTCGAAAACTTTGTGTGAGATGGGTACTGAAACAACACAGAGAAGAGCATAAACAGAAGTGTTTGGACATCTGCAAACAAAATTTGGACCCATACTTGAAGGAAGGTAAAAGCTTCTTAAAAAAAAATCATTACTGGTGACAAGACATGGATCCATCACTATGAGCCTGAGAGTAAACAGCAGAGTATGGAATGGAAACATTCTCAATTGCTGACCAAGAAAAAGTTCAAAAGTCAACCATCAGCTGGAAAATTAATGCTTACAGTTTTCTGGGATTCTCAAGGACTAGTATTGGAATACTATCAGAAAAAAAAGGTTCAACAATCAACAATGCTAATGATGGTGAGGTGCTCACTGAAGATCTGAAGTCTAATCTTCAGGTTAAAAGCAGTGGACTGCTATCCATGGGCATTGTAATCTTGCATGACAATGCACATTCGCACACCTCTGCCCACACTGTGGACACTCTGCAGAAACGTCATTTTGAGATATTAAAGTATCCTCCCTATAATCCTGATCTTGCTCCATTGGACTTTCACCTGTTTGAACCCCTGAAAACAGCCCTTCAAGGATGAAAATTTACCTCTAATGAAGGAGTGGAGACAACATATATATATATATTTTTTGGGCCCTCAGTTGGGTATGCCACTCTGGCCTCTTTGTTAAATGACTTGAAGAACTGCTAGTTTTTTTGTTTTGTTTTACAGTAAAAAAAAAAAAAAAAAATCACACATTTTGTTTAATGCCAGTGATTGCAATTCCCTCCCTGCAACAAAAGTTATCCTACTTCCTCCTTGTGGTGCCCCATTTACATCTTATATTTCACAAATGAACAAAGCAAAAATATTTGATGCAGACATACAAACCAAAAAATATATATTCATTTAAATGTCCAAAGGACACAGTTTGCAAGCCAGCCTCCTGCCCACAGTCCATGGACCTAGAACCCACACCTGCTCTGTCTCTCAGTGCCACCACTCTGCCATCGTCTCTGCTGTCACCACTCTTCTAAGTAGGGATCTCACACTCCACTCATGCTCTTCCTTCTTTTGAGACAACATTTTAAAATAAGGGAATGCAAAAGCTTGCTCGCAGATGGACAAAGTGTATTGAAAAGCGAGGAGACGATGTAGAAAAGTGATGCATCTGTCTTTTCTAAAAGTTGATTAATTAAAATAAATTCTGCTGCCAGAATGTGGATAATTTTTGATTCACCTCGTATTATTTATTCCATTATAAATGTGTTGTTGTTGTTTTTGTACAGAAACATGTTTTTTAAAAAAATTAACATAGTGTCACGTAGGAAAATACCTCTGAGGGAGAGGGAGTGATGGTGTATTATTTCTATAAGCACTCGGCATATACGACATTTTATCCATTATCTGGTGATGGACATTTCCAGTGTGACCACCTTTGGGCTGTTGTGGAATGTACTTGAATGAATATCAGTATATGGAATATACTGTATACAAAATACAGTATATATTCTGTATTTATTCTTTTTAATTCTTCTGGGTCTATACCTAGGATTAAGGATTAAGGAGCTCTTGTAGCATAGTGGTTACAAGTTAGGTTGCTAAATTCAAGATCAGCAGTTCAAAACTACCAGCCATTCTATGGGAGAAAGATGAGACTTCCTGCTCCCATAAAAATTTACAGCCTCAGAAACCCTATAACAGGGTTGCTCTATGAGTTAGAACTGACTCCACAACACACTAGCACCACCACCTAGGATTGGGATTCTTTGATCAGAAGGTAGCTCTATATTTAGCATTTTGAGGAACTGTTAAACTATTTCCCACAGTGAATTCACCCTTTTACAGTCTGACAAGCAAGGGATGAAGGTTTAATTTTTCTACAACCACAGCACTTGATATTTTCTATTTTCTTGTGTTTTCAGTCATTGGTGTTCAAATGGAGGTAAGCTGGTATGTCAATGTGGTTTTGGTTTGTGTCTCCCTAATGATATTTATCATGTGCTTGCTGAAGTGAAGAGGACTTGAAACATTTACTGATGATGATCAAAGAGCACAGCCTTCGATATGGATTACATCTCAATGTC
>NW_006408544.1:20905728-20907397 GCF_000296735.1 Chrysochloris asiatica
AACATAGGAATTTACAAGGAAGCAGAGTCACATTGCTTCCAGAAATGACACGATATCTTGTAGGCTTGAGTCTTTGCAATACCATAATAGGTGGTATTGTCCATTAGGACCACATGACACACTTCTACAGGAATAGTGTTCTCAGGAAGACTAGTAAGCCAACCTTTTCCTATGTCATCTCAGCCAGGGAATGACCAGAAGTCAGATTTGGCTATAACCAGCATTTCTCTAGTGCCTAGTGCAAGTAGCCCCTTCTATTCCTCTTTCAAAAGGATCTGCTCAACTCAGAAGTGTGGCATTGTGACTGTGATTGTGACTGTGACTGTGGATCCTGGAACCAGACTGCCTAGGTTCAAATCCCAGCTCTACTACTTGCTATTTATATAAACTTGGTCAAGCAACTTAACTTTACTGTAGCTCAGTTTTCTCATCTGTAAAATGGGTTGTTGAGAGGATTAAATAAGTTCATTTTGTAAAGTGTTTAGAACAATGCCTGTCATATAATAACTTCTACATGAACGTGCCAATCGCTAGAGAGAAACACATGTTTGGTAAAGTACAGACTCAGTGACAATGAGGGAAACGTTCAGTGAGACGGATGGTCATAATAGTCCCAACAATGGGTTCACACCTACAGATTGCACAGGACCAGGTAATGTTCTCAGCAACTAACAACATCAACATAAGTGGGAGCTACTGTGTGTCTTCCCCTCCTGTTTTTGGAGGCAGTTTTCATGGGTAATTTGTGACTTTCTAAATAGTCATCCTTTCCCTGTATGAGTAATGTAGGGAAACAGAGGTTCATATTCGCCCAAGGTACTTCTGCTGTGGAGGATAAAGGAGCCACCCGGTCCTCAGCGCCCCCTGCCCAGGGGGTGGGGGTGGAGGGAAGGGCACGCTCCTCTGTCCTCACTTTTTCTGGCTCCAGTGTCCCTAAGCCCTCAGTGGCCTCACTTAACCCCTCGCTCTATGCTGCTTGACCTGGGAATTTGAGCAGTCACATCCTAGTTCAATGCAGGTCAGGAGTGGAGTGTAAGGTGTGTATGACACAGTCACTCAGGGACCTAGGGTCCTTCTCTCTAGTGGCCTGCCACCCTCCTAGGGACTCAGACATTCCTCTGGATCCTCTGTGTCTGGCCAGCTGCAAAGGCCAGGTGGGGACCATGTCTGACTTCCCCTGGCTTCTCAAGGGCGGAGGAGAATCAAACTCAAAATCAGTCCAAGCCTGATTCCTATACAGCAGAGGTCAGACGTGCTTCCATCCTACAATCTTCTTTACCCTCTTCTGACACCAATCATCTGCGTCTCATCTGAGTTCAGTAATCCACTGGAATGGCCACACGGAACTTACAACAGTACTCACAATTATGGGGCTTGTTCGGCAAGTGAAAAGGGTACAATTCAGGATCAGAAAAGATTAGGAAGCAGCAGTCCTCTAGTTAGGAACACCTTTGTCTGCCATACCGCAGGCATGGCTCACTCTTGTCTTCAGCCTTGCAGCCTTGTGTGTGGTTATGATGCTGAATAGGTTTCAGTGGAGCTTCCAGACTAACATGGACTATGGGAAAGGCTTGGAGATTAAATTCCAAAAACCAGTCAATGAAAATTCTATGGATCACAATGCTTTTTCTTCTCAAGCTGACTTTTGAAATTTTCTGTTCAGCTCTTG
>NW_006408544.1:20908827-20924226 GCF_000296735.1 Chrysochloris asiatica
GATGGCACATAACAACAACAACAACAGCTCTAGTGTTGGTCCATAACTTGAAATAATAGTGGTGTATGGATGTTATCCTATCACTGACAACATTATATTTCAGGATAGGTCTTGAAGTGTTCTTTTTGATGATAAATGTGACGCCATGCCTCTTCAATTTGCTGTTCTTCTTCAATCTGACATTCATAGTAAGCCATATAAATGTTAGATTCAAAATGACCAATTCCAGTCCATTTCAGCTCACTAATGCTTAGGATATCAATCTTTGTACATTGCATTTCATTTTTTTACAACTTCCAATTTTCTTAGATTCATACTTCGTACATTCCATGTTCTGATTATTAATGGATGTTTACAGACCTCATTTTAAGTTGAGCTCCATCAGCAAATGAAGGACCCTAAAGCTTTACTCTATTCACATCATCAAGGTCTACTCCACTTTGAGGAGACAACTCTTCCCCAGTCACATTTTGAGTGCCTTCCAAACTGAGGGGTTCATCTTTTGGCACTATACCTGACACTATTCTGGTGCTCTTCATCATGTTTCACTAGTCAACATCCTGATGTGATATGGATGTTATTTATTTGTCCAATTGGAGGAGAAAGTGAAAAGTATCATGGACTGCCCAAAGACCAAACAGGTCAGTGTTGGAAGAAGTACAGCTAGAATGCTCCTTGGAAGCCAGGATGGCCAGACTTCATCTCTCATACTTCAAACATATTATCAGGAGGGATCAGTCTCCAGAGAAGGACATCATGTTTGGTAATGCAGAGGGTCAGAGAAAAAAAAGGAAGACTCCCCTCCCCCCCCAAGAAGATGGATTGGCACCGTGGCAGCAATGGGCTCAAATGTGGCAACAATTGTGAGTTGGACGCAGGACCAGGCAGTACTTTGTTCTGTTGTACATATGGTTGCTATGAGTCAGTACTGACTTGATGGCACCTAACAACTACAACAAACACAGAAGGCAAAAATGCTACCACTGAACCACCAAAACCCTCAAATGAAAATAAATCCCTATTTTCAAAATGCAAGATCAGATTGTTGTATAAAATATACACATTTGGAAAGAGCTCTATCACAATGTTAGTGGTTGTCTCTGATAGCAGTGAGTTTCAAGTCCCGGAAAAGGGGGTGCTGAACTTTGAAGCCTGCAGCAGAGGTGTGGGCAGGAAAATGGGGGGGACAAGGGGAGGATACTCTCCCAAGCAGCTCATGAATTTTTTTTCATTGTTTCTCTTCTCCTTAGAGATAATAATAGTAGCTAATATGACTAAATATGTGCTATGAGCCAAGCACTGTTGCTAAGTATATTATGTTGTTGTTGTTAAGTGCCTTCGAGTTGGTTCCAACCCATAGCAACCCAGAACAGGGTTTCCAATGCTGTAAATCTTTATGGGAGCAGAAAGCCTCATCTTTCTCCCACGAAACAGCTGGTAGTTTTGAACTGCTGACCTTGCAGTTTGCAGCCCGATTCGTAACCATTATGCTACCAGAGCTCCTTTTATTATAGGGTAATTAATTAATTGAATCCTCATAACAATCTTGGGAAGCCTGATACTATTGTTACGCTTATTTATAGATAAGCAGTCTGAGGCACAGAGCAGTGCAGTAATTTATTCAAGGACCCACAGCCGGGATGGGGTACAGCTGGGTTGCAAAGTTGAGTGGGAAGCTATGTGATTCTTGCACTTATTATTCACTGTTTCTCTCAGTGTGACCTTGGGCCCAGAATCTTGTGTCCAGTGGAGCGGGAGGATAAGCTGGACCAGTGCATTTGTTGTTGTTAAGTACCACGGAGCGACTCATCACAACCTTGTATAGCGTTTCCGAAGCTATAAATCTTTGCGGAGCAGAAAGCCTCATCTTTCTTCCACAAAGTGGTTGGTGGGCTTGAACCTCAGATCTTATGACTCATAATCCAGTGCTTATCCTACAGAGCCACTGTGCTTGAGAGGGTACATTTGTTGTTGTTGTAAAGTGCCTTGGAGTCGATTCTGACTCATAGTGACCCTGTCTAGGGTTTCCAAGGAACAGCTAGTGGGTTTGAACCGCTGACCTTGTGGTTATCCTACAGCATCCCATGTTTTTTGTCCTTTCTAGGGCTGGAGACTGGTTTTATACCTATGAAGGAGCATACTTGAATTTTCTTTTAACTTATTGGTATTTTCCACATTTTCCACCATGTCTGTTGTTGTTGTCAGGTGCCATCGAGTCGGAACCGACTCATAGCGACTCCATGCACAGCAGAACGAAACAATGTTCGATCCTGGGCCAACCTGACCACCGCTGCCACCCCCGAGTCCATCAATGATGCCACCTGGCCGATCCATCTCATTGGAGGTCTTCCTCTTTTTCTCTGACCCTCCACCCTACCCAGCATGACATCCTTCTCCAACGATTGTTTCCTCCGGACTACATGTCCAAAGTAGGAGAGACGAAGCTTAGCCATCCTGGCCTCCAAGGAGCTCTCTGGCTGCACTTCTTCCAACACAGATCTATTGGTTCTTTTGGCAGTCCATGGCACCCTCAGTATTCTCCTCCAACACCACAACTCAAAGGCATCAATTCTTCTACGATCCTCTTTATTCACTGTCCAGCTTTCGCATCCATATGAGGCTATTGAAAAAATGGCCTGGGTCAGGCGCACCCTAGTCCTCAAGCTGACATCTCTGCTCTTCAATACTTTAAAAAGTTCCTGTGCAGCAGATTTGCCCAGTGCAATACGTCGTCTGATCTCTTGACTGCTACTTCCGCGAGTGTTGATAGTTGATCCAAGAAGAATGAAGTCCTTGACAACTTCAATCCTTTCTCCATTGATAAGAATGTTGTTTATTGGTCCAGTGGTGAGGATTTTTGTTTTCTTGACATTGAGATGCAATCCATATCGAAGGCTGTGCTCTTTAATCTTCATAAGTAAATATTTCAAGTCCTCTTCACTTTCAGCGATCAAGGTTGTATCATCTGCATATCGCAGGTTGTTAATGAGTCTTCCTCCAATCCTGATGCCACGTTTTTCTTCATAGAACCCAGCTTCTCGTATTATTTGCTCAGCATACAGGTTGAACAAGTATGGTGAAAGAATACAACCCTGTCTCACACCTTTCCCAATTTTAAAACTTTCAGTGTTCCCATGTTCTGTTCGAACAACTGCTTCCACCATGTCTATCTACTTTTTATAGAACAAAAACAGGGAAGGCATTTAGTAGGTGTGATCAGGACTATGACAGACAGACCATTGAAGGCTAATGGGAGCTTGAAAGAGAGAGCAGGTAATTCCACCTTGAAATACTGAGGACAAGCTTGTGAAGGTGACCTGTGACCTAAGTTTTAAGGGACATGTATGAACTCGCCAGGTGGAAAGGCTCTGATGCAAAGGAAACAGCTTCTTCAAAGGCATGGCTGTGTGTGTGGAGCACAGTGAGCCTGGATGGGCTCCCAGTGGCTGGGTGTGGACTGCAGGGAATGAGACTGGAAGGGGCTGGTGACCTGGGCACAAAAGGCAAGGATGCTTAGGAGCTGGGTCATTATTCTGAGGGCAATGGGGAATCATGGGAGGATTTAGGCAGGTGAAGGACTGACAAGAGTGCTGGTTCAGAAATAAGCGAATGTATCATGGACAGGCAGCCTGGGGGCAGAGAGGCCAGTGAGAGGCAGTAGCAAGAGCTCAAGGGATTAATTGGGCAAGGGACAGTGTGATAAAAAATGAAAAAGTACATATGGGTCTGGAAATTCAGACTGATATGAATTTTAATACACTTCTCCCCTACAGGAGTTTTTTGGCTCTGGGCAAGGCATGTCTCTTTAAGTCTCTATGCCTGAGGTGAAACTTCAATGGACTAGGTCTTGGCTGGTGAGTGGGTAGAAGTAGTATCTCCCTCCCGACCCCTTTTCCAGAAGTTGATGAGTCACCCTGTTGGTGGTACTAGGTAATTTCTGAGGCTGCTTGTTCAGAGAAAGATATATGTCCCAGACAGCAGGGTCACCAAGGTGCCCTGGTAGCATGACAGATCCCGGGGACTGGGACCAAGCTCCTGAATGGTAGGAAATACATTCAGGCTCCTAGACAGATCCTCCGGTTCAGATCAGTCCTCAGTCCCAGACACCTGTGGCTCAGCCATATTTGGTCCCTGCCCTCAGGGAGGTCACCAGTGACTAGGAGAAATTCATAAAGCCAACTCCTTGAGGATAAGTTCTTATTAAACCCTCATAGTTGCACTGGGAGGAAGTGATACTAAAAGATTGCGGTCTTCTGTCTTATAAGTGATCGAGTCTAAACAGAAATCACAACTTGCTAACTCCAGCCCTGAGTTCCCAGCCTGAGCCAGGGCCTGAGGGGGGTACTAGCACATCTGTGACTCACCTGTGGGTGCTCTGGGCAGGGAGTGGGAGGTGAGTATTAACTATGAGCACCCCATGCCCCACCCAGATGCTTACCTGTGCAGGAATGAGAAAGCTCCTTGACCTTCAGCTTCCCACTCACCACCAATCACAAAGGTACCAAGGAGGTTGCTGGTAACCTTTTGTTGCTGGGCAGCTTGCTTCACCTTCAGATGGAGCAGAGCAAAAGGGGATGGAGTCCCAGGTTTGAGCTCAGTCACTTTTGAGCTCTCTAATCTTGCACAAGCTCTGCCTCTCTCCACCTCAGTTTTCTGTTTATAAAAAAGGGCCATTTATGCAAATCACACACGGTAAAGATGAAAAGGGATAATGTGTGAAAATACTCTAGAACTCCTGGAGACAGGGGTTTGGGAGCAGGGGTCTGGGTCCTGCACTGATCTCTGGCTCTCAGTCTGTGATGGATGACCCTTCTCTGAGTTTCAGATTCCCGCTGGATAAACTGTTCTACCTTCTGTGCCCCTGCCGTGGGAGGGATTTGGTTACCACCCTGGGCATAGCTGAGGAGAATCTAGTCCCAGCACCCTGGATGGTTGGAACAGTAGAGAAAAACAAAAACAGAACCCAACTCACACTAGTCCTGGCCAGTTCCCTTGGACCCACAGGAATTTGTCAAGATTTAACCAGGCTGTCCAGCCTTTAACCCTTTCAAGACTAACTTATTTTCTGCTTTGAGTTTTTTTTGTTGTTGAAACCATGTGTTTTCAGTAATGGAGGGCATTTTGAATGAAATGAAAAAAATTGAAGTAATATAGATTTTGATACAAAAAGTGAGACACATCTATGCAGAGTGGTCGGTCTCATGCTGGAAGTGATGGGATGAAGTCCATTTCTTCAGATTCACTAAGTTATACAGGCCCCCACTGGGTGGCAGAATGAACAAAAAGTGGAGTTGGAGTTTCCCATTAAATCCCAGAGGTGGAAAATGTAGGTGGGCACTATGTGTCCCCCATGTTGTGAAGAGGTTAGAGTCCTTGAATGGAGCAAATGGTTTGAGCTCAGCTGTTAACTGAAAGGTTGGTGGTTTGAATCCATCCAGCAGCACTGCAGAAGAAAGACCTGGAGATCTGCTTCCATAAAGATTACACTCAAGAAAACCACATGGACTTCAGGTCTACCCTATAACACATGGGGTAGCCATGAGTCAGAACTGACCTTACGATAACCTTTGCACATACTGCTCCTTCTACCTGAATGTCACCATCCTCTTCTTTCCCACCTAATACAACACAGGTGTCCTTCCTCTTAGACATATTCCCAACCACATTCACACATCACTACCCCTCCTTCAGGCCCTCAGATCACCTACCCACAAAAACTTCCGTTTGCAGGGCATCTAGTCTCCATTGTTTAATGCATTAAATCCTCAAAGACCTGGGAGATGGAGGAGGAAGCAAAGGTGGATAGAGGAAGTGAAAGTTTAAAGAAGTTAGGTTGCAAAGCCATGGAAGGTAGAAGCTCTGGAGGGCTGGTCCTAACTCACTGGCTGGTGCTAGTTGTTGGTCTGGTAGTGAACTCAGTGGGGGGCTGAGGGAAGCATTTAATGCTGTTTAATGCTGGTCATTTAGGATTGTGAATGGTTTCCTCACCAGGATGTGAGATCCTGGAGTGCCCAGGAAGGCTGATTCTCAGACTGACAGCCGTAGGAAGAAAAATCTATCTGTATCAACCAAGTATGTTGGTGTTGTTGTTTAGTGCTGTTGAGTCAGCTCCGACCCATGTTGTTGTTGCTAAGTGCTGTTGAGTTGGTTCTAACTCATAGCAACTCTGTATAGGGTTTCCAAGGAGCAGATGGTGAGTTTGAACTGCCTACCTGGGTTCAAATTGACCTTGTGGTCCAGAGCTTATCCTACAGCACCAAACCAGGACTCCATAGTGACCCTGTATAGGATTTCTAATGAGCAGCTGGTGAGCTTGGACCTTGTCATTCAAACTGATTTTGCAATCCAGCGTATTAACCCACAGTGGATCAACTATCAACACTCATGGAAGCAGCAGTCAAGAAATCAAACGACGTATTGCATTAGGCAAATGTGCTACACAAGACCTTTTTAAACTGTTGAAGAGCAAAGATGTCAGCTTGAGGATTAAGGTGCGCCTGACCCAAGCCATGGTATTTTCAATAACCTCATATGCATGCGAAAGCTGGACAGTGAATAAGGAAGACCGTAGAAGAATTGATGCTTTTGAGTTATGGTGTTGGAGGAGAATATTGAAAGTGCCATGGGCTGCCCATAGAACCAACAGATCTGTGTTGGAAGAAGTGCAGCCAGAATGCTCCTTGGATGGCCAAATTTCGTGTCTCATACTTCGGACATTATTGTCAGGAGGGACCAGTCGCTAGAGAAGGATATCATGTTTGGTAAGGTGGAGGGTCAGAGATAAAGAGGAAGACCCCAACGCGATGGATTGGTCAAGTGGCAGTGTCAATGGACTCAAGCGTGGTAACAGTAGTGAGGTTGGCCCAGGATCGGGCAGTGTTTCGTTCTGCTGTGCATAAGGTCTCTATGAGTCAGTACTGACTCAGCTCCATGGCACCTAACAACAACAACAACACCACACCAGAACTCCAGTAGACACTTATTAGACTAATGACTATTCTCTGTTTGGGCCTCATTTGTCCTTTCTGTCAAATGGGTATGAGAAATGAGCTCAAGACTCTTTCCAGTTGAGCTTTGATGGCTCTCAGAGGAATTTGTCTTCGGTGGGGTAATGGGGCGGGACCGCAGCAGAGGGCAGATGGTTTCAGAGCAGTTCCAGGGAAGTTTCAGTACCACTTCCGTCGCTCCTTGTCTCCTCCCTTCACCCCTGCAATGCGTGCGCTATAGCTTTAAGGCGCGGGCAGGGTCCTCTGGGCAGTGGCACAACACCTGGAGCGGCACAGAGCCAGAGCAACCCCAGCGACTCAGCCGGACTCAGTGGCCTTGCAGGCGGATCCCAGGAGAGGTGGGGCGGGCTGCGCCCCTCGAGACCGAGTTGGGGGACCCTGCTGCAGTTGACCAAGATCCTGGTCACCTCAGGATCCTGGCGACCCTTAGCCGGCACCGGACGCTAATGCCTGCTGTAGGTTGCAGAGTCCGTGGAAAGAAGTTGGGCTCCATGCTCCTCAGCACCGGGTAGGGGACCTGGACAGACGTGGTTGGCGGGTCCCAGGCAGGTGAGACACCTAGGAGCCGGACCCCAGAGCACTTTTGGGTGGCTCAGTGAAGAGGACTAGGGGTGCCCACCACGTCCAGCTCCTTACGCAGAGCGGCCCCTGTAGTCAGAGACCACCGCCAGAGGTTGGCGCCGCCCTCGAGGTTGACAGTCACCATGACTTAATTCCCTCAGATAGACGACGTCTGAGAGCCGGCCTCACAATGTCTGCGTCCCAGGTAGGTTTATACTGCAGCCTCTCCCTCCTTTGGGGCACCTCCGCTCATCCTAACGCGCACTCCATCATGAACCCCTTGAACCACACGGTGCCTTGATAGACAGAATCTCATCTGAACTTCTAACTTGCTGAGTGGCTTTGGGCCAAGGCTTCAGTTACCCTGGGTAGACGAAATGATTTCTCCTTCCAGTTCAGACAATCTGGTTCATTATGACAAAACTGGCACCCATTAAAGATCATTTGTTATTATGTTGGGTAGGAGTGGGAAGCAACAGCCTTACTGAAGGTACTGCCCACTTGCCAGCAGTAGAAAAATAGATTGATTTTTTGTCCTTGCTACCATTGGGAAAGTTAGAGCAAGAGGGATGTAAGAACAGGTTCTCAATGTGGTTGTGGAAATAAAAATCATAACAGAGAATTGTTGTTGTTGTCAAGTGCCTTTGAGTCGGTTCCGACTCAAAGGGACCCTGTACAGGGTTTCCAATGAGCTTGAACCGTTGATCCTGTAGTTCAAACCCACTTTGCAATCCAACCACATGAACGCACAACACCACAACAGCTCTGACAATCAGAGAAAAGGTGTTTTCATTCTCAGGGGCAATATGGTGTTATTCTGTCCATTTTATAGAACTAAGGAACTGAAGCATGGAGAGGCTAGATAACTTGTCCAATGTCTGAGCCACATCCATCTTCTGTCCATCTCTTCACCTCTGGGAGACAGGGTTGGAATGAAGCTCAGAAAGGTTGAACAGACTGTCCAGGGTTGCAGAGTTAACAAAAAGAATGGCCACCATCCAAGGCAATTATGAGTCTGGTGCAGGGAAAGTCTCTGATGGGATGGAGTTGAGGGTGAGGAGTAGCAGCAGAAGAAACCCTCTGGGAGGAGCTGAGGTTTGGGGCTGGACTTTGAACAGGGACCATGGATCAAAGCAGAAGGGTCCTGTAGGCAGGGGGAGCAGCAGTGTAGTCCCCAGGTGGCGGGAGTTGGTGTATGTGTGGGCATGATAAGGGGCAGGGGAAGAGGTGGTGTAGACCAGGGAGACCCTAAGTGCCAGGATTGAAAGCGGGACTTCTCTTGAGACTTAGAGACTCCCTTCATCCATCAAGGTCCATGGTCAGGAGGCAGGCAGGAGCGAGGTGAGTCAATTGCCTGAAATGGATGCTTTTGATGATAATCAGTCAGAGCCCTGGTCAAAAATCATAAAGCAAACCACAGCAGGACAACAGAACAGGCTTCAGGCTCTCCTTCCTGCAGTGGATGTTGATCCCCTCCCCACCCCAACAGCTAGCAGACAGGCTAACGTGTTCATGCCTACCCACAGAGAATCTGCCTGGGTAGATGGCAGACCCACCCAGCAGGGGAACATACTATGGGCAGTTTCAGGGACTTGTCTGAGGGCCAGAGGGAGTTTAGCCAGGAAGGAGGGCCCATGAATTGAGTAAGTACTTTACCAGATTTACCAGTAAATATACTTACATTGTTAAAAAAACAAAAACAAAGATGTCACTTTGATGACTAAGGTGCGCCTAACCCAAGTCATATTATTTTCAGTTGCCCCATATGCAAATGCAATCTGGTCAGTTAATTTTTCTTATTGTTTTTATGTGCTGTTCAGTTTGTTCCAACCCATAGCGTCCCTCTATAGAGTTTCCGAGGAGCAGTTGGTGAGCTTCAACCACTGACCCTGTGGTTCAAACCAACTTTGCAGTCCAGCACATTAACGCACCGGCCACACCAGGACTCTGGACAGTTAATAAGGAAGACCAAAGAATCAATGCCTTTGAATTATGGCATTGGAGAAGAACATTGAATATACCATAGACTGACAGAATGAGCAAATCATTCTTGGAAGAAGTACAACCTTAGAAGTTAGGATGGAGAGACTTGATCTCACTTTGGACATGTTGCCCCTAGAGAATGACATCATGTTTGGTAAAGTAGAGTGTCAGTGAAAATGAGGAAGACCCCCCAATGAAATAGGTTGAGGCAGTAGCTGCCACGCTGGGTTCAAACATACCGACTGTTGTAGAGATGGCACAGAACCAGGCAGTGTTTCGTTCTCTTCTACACGGGCTCACTATGAGTTGGAACCTACTCAACAGCACCTAACAACTACAACATGCTACTGCATTCTCAACTTTATATTTTGAAAATACAGCTAGATCTAGCTCACAGATACACAGATGAGATCTAAATTCAAATCTAGCATTGATCTCAGGCAAGTTGTCACTTTTGGAGCCCAGTGTCCTCAGGTCATAAATCTGTTGTGAGGATTAAATAGAGGATGCTTGTGAAGTGCTTGGCATGGTGCCTTGTTGTTTGCCGTGGAGTCTGTTCAGACTCAACAGGGTCTCCAAGGCTGTAAATCTTTATGGGAGCAGAAAGCCTCATCTTTCTCCCGCGGAATAGCTGGTAGTTTTGAACTGCTAACAGTGAGATTAGCAGCCCAATTTGTAACCACTACGCTACCAGAGCTCATTACACTTCTGCTGCCTCCAACACGTGTTGGTGTAGGCCAAGGGAAAACAAAACAAAACCTACACGTGGGAATCATGCTCATCTCAGGGACAGATGAGTGATGGTTCATATTTAACTTTTCTATCATCTATAGTTTTCTTATTTTTCCACAATGAATTTTTTACTTTTATAGGAAGTAACAAGTATCATAGGTTACTTTACCAGGTGCACCCAGGTGTGAGTTCCTCTAGTGTTGAGAAGTCCAGCTGCATTGGCTAGTCCAGTGTGACTTTGGGCAAGCTCCTTTGCCTCTTGGGGTTCAGTCTCCTTACAAAATAAGAATTCCTTGCCATGATGAGATGCTAGGGGTAGCGGGGCCTTGGCCACTGTCAAGGGATTATTGCTATTGATTTGCCAGAGTTTTTCCTTTTCCAAGCTGCTTTCTCCAGCTTTTCCCATGGACAGCTTCTCCCAGGTGTGGACTTTAGAGAGGAGGGGCGTCATGAACATGTCGTGATTTGGAGACAGGAGGTGCTTGCCCCGAGGACAGATTCACAGGAAGAGCACTGCAGGTCATTCATGAAAGGCATTTTTCTACATGTTTGCAGTGGTCTGAGGGTTCAGAAATATTAGGGTCCATGCACAGAGCACCTTGATAACATGTATCTGTGTCACACACACACACACATTTAGACACATGTCCTTTTGACATCTAAGTTCTACTTACTCCATCTTGGATATCTGCCATGCCCTTCACCTCCCCTGGGCACATGACTCTGAATAGCTGCATCACAGGACATCTCTCACAGATGCCAGGTTTGGCTGGATAAGACCCCATTCAGAAGGCATTTCTAAGTTTCCAATTGTTGAAGACTGCTTTAAGCTCTGTGTGGGCTCCCCACATCATTGTTTTCATGGCTCTGCTTCTGGAAGAAGAGAGGGTACCTCCATAAATTCTTTGGGTAGCCTGCTAGAAAGAGTTTGCTGTTATAGATGGGGAACGTGAGGCCCTGAGCAACCAAGAGGTTTATACCATGACATAGCTGGTGAGACGCTGAGAGGACCCGAGATGGGACTCCACCCAACACCCTGTAGCAGTTGGAACCCAGTGTTCCCACCCCGACCCCTTGCCCAGCTCTTCATGGCTTCCAGGAAGGCTTCTCACTCCACAAGTGCTTATTCAGTATCTTACTTACCTAGTGCTGCTATAACCACTGTGCCCAAGGCTAAGTGAAGGAGAAGCTAAACACAGAGGTACGTACTGTGGTCGAGGAAGGCCCAGGGGACTTGGGTGTGTGAAGAATCACTAGAGAAGGTTTCTCTGGAAAGGCAGAGGTGAGCCTGATGGAGCGAGAACCTGACGTTACCAGGCAGAGGGAACAGCGTGTATTATGGCTCGGAGGTCGATTTTGGGAACATGGACTTGAGTTTCAGTCCCTTACTGTCTGTTTAACCTACATCAAGGCACCAGGCTCTTCAAAGTTTCCATCCAGATTCTTTTTCTGTACATTTTTTTTTTCTTTGCTTCATTGACATAACAGCCCTGCAAAGTCAGGGGCATCACCTCTATTTCATAGATGAGGAAACCAAGGCTCAGAGAGGCCAAATGTCTTAGGCTGGGTTCTGTAGAGAAGCAGAAACCAGTGAAATTCATACATGTTTATATGAAGAGAAGTATGTATCAAGGAAGTGGCTCACACAGTTGTAGAGGTGGGAGAGTCCCAAGTCCAGGTCAAATGAGCAAAGACCAGCAGGTCAGATGGCAGGTAGGCTGCTGATGGCTCTCAGGATCAGCAGGTAATAGAGCAGGTCACTGGCTCGATTCCAAAGAACCGGAAATCAGAGGGTGAGCCAGATGCAAAATCCAGATCCAGCAGAGAGCAAGCAAGCTTTACCCGAGTGTGTAATATATTGGAAGCTGGCCACACCCCAGAAGAAACGTCCTTTCAATTGATTGGCTGCTCATAGCAGACCTCATCATAGATACAATTGTATTGTGTTAGATCTCATTATGGGAATAACTACATCTCAACTGCCAAATCACTGAGAATCCTGAACCAGTCAAGTTGACATAAAACTTTATCACACTGAATTGATGAACAAGGCAGATGAGAGAACATTAAGCAGGTTTTCATGGGCTAAGTGGGACAGAGGTAAGTAAGGATGAACGCACAACCTTGGAACAACAGGGCTCTGGGATACAGGGATTGAGAGACATGGTTGTAATGGGCAAAAGGGGGGAAACAATGTTAAGATGCTTGGCTGTCTTTTGAATCTTGGTTTCCCTTGCATGCCATTATAAAATAGACACCTGAGGGGGAGAGAAAGGAATAGCCAGAAATATCACCATAGAAAGCTTGTAAGTCCGTCTTCTACCTATAACTGATTGGAATACCTAAAATGGGGTTACAAAGTGCCCAGTGAAGGAGGCTTCCTGTGGAGCCTCTGCATTACATAAGACCATAGGTGGAATCCTGAACAGTATCCAGAATCTTCTGAGGTGGGAAATTTCCACTGAGAAGGATAAGCAGACCATTCTGGAGTGGCTAGAAGAACAGAAGATACTTCTTGAAAGAAAGACCTACAGGAAAAATACAAAACAATAACAGAAGTCTGACTGATTACTACAAGAACAAGCAAGTTGCCCTCTCAGGAGACACCAAGGCAAGTGGTTGAGTCCACTAAGGGTAAACCCCCTGTCTAAGACTCAGTGATAATACACAAGCAGACATGCACTCTGATTGGTGATCACATTGGTCACCAATAAGGGGCAGTGAGGGAAAAACAGCAATGAAGCCCTACCAAGTTCAATAGACTCCTGTGAACCTGGGTGGCAATCTGGTTGGCCAGCAGTGTGGCAAGACCTGGGAACTCCTGGGCCCAGAGTCCGTGACATAGCCACAGAGGATTAGAGTGGAGAGTGAAGCATCCAGCTGATAAGGAGAGAGGGGATATGCATAAGAACACCCACACTTGTAGATAATACCCACTTGACCTGGTTTCAATAGCTGGATGATCAGAGCTCAACTAGAAGAAGAAAGAAGAGGGAAAAAAGAGTAATTGGATGCAATTTGATGGACTTGGACCTACACCTATGGATGCAGTAGCTCAAAAGAGGGAACAAATTTTTACAGCGAGGATCATTCCCACCCCCTCCATACACAGAGTAGACAGGGATGGGCAACTTGGACATAGGCTTCCCAAAATGGGGGGCTACAAAGGCAAGAAGTGACTGGCTTACAAGTTTTCAAGAGGGAGCCTAGATCCAGAGGGCACAAAGGAAGATAGGATCTCCACTGAGTTGTATCCAATCTGTCTGTGCAGGGCTGATGAAAGGAGATGGGGATAGCACTCATGAGGCACAATAGTGAATAATTGTTATCAGGACTGACTGTGAGAGTTGGCAAGGTAAAGGTGGACATTTTGTAGCAAAACGAGGGGAGTGATTGACTTTGCATTCCAGAAGTGGAGGTCCCTGGGACCATCAAGGGAGAAGAGTGGAATGAGGGACCCTACCCAGAGAAGCAGTGATGCCAGAGATAGAGGCAGAGACGATGATGTGGAGAGATGGAATGGTGGAGGACTCTAGACTTAGAGAGGGAGAAGGGCTGTGTGCTGACGACCAGGGGGCAGGCTTGTAGGGTATACACTTTGGTTGGTTGATGATGCATGGAGGGGATTGTAACCATGGCAATGAAACGATATACGATAGGATGAATGTAAAGCTAATGTTCTCCCATGTAAACTATCACAATTCACAATAAAACATAAAACACACACACAACAACTTCATCATACCAAGTGATGTAAGGTTTCACACTGACCTCAGACAAAGAAGGACTAGAACTCAGACCTTCAGCACCAAGCAGGCCTTTCATGTGGCCCATGTCCTCTTCTCTCTCCTTCTCTGTGTCCAGATGCGTGACCGGGGCCACGTGGTCTCCACTCTCCGTTATTGCATGATGGTCAGTGGCATTGTGATTTTGGTGGTCGGGATGCTCTGCTTTGCTTGGTGGAGTGAAGGGGATGCCAGGACCCACCCTAGTCTGCTGGCCTCGCCCACTGGACACCCTGCACCCAAGGCTTCCAGCTCTCTGCTCAGCTCGGTCAGTTTCTTCTTCTGTGGTGCAGGTGGCCTGCTGCTGCTCCTTGGCCTACTGTGGTCTGTGAAGGCCAGAACCCGGGGACCACTCCAATGGGACCCATACCACGTATCCAGAGACCAGCAGTACCTCAGTGTGGAGACCTTGGAGAAGACGAGCTTCAGGTCAGAGTTGGGGCAGGATGGGGGCCCAGTCACACCATCAGACATTAGTTTAGTAGACTCTCATAGGGTTCCTCTTCTAAACCAGGTCTTGTGCTGTGCCCTGGGGATATGGAGATAGACTAGCACAGTCCTGAAGGAGTCCAAAGCTCCATGGCAGAGCTATGACAAATCATAATTAGAGCTGTGTGGGACGGTGAACATGGTACTGTGGAGACATGGAGAAATCTAGGAAGGCTTCCTGAAGGAGATGGTATAGAGCAAAGTAGTGTAGGGGTTAAGAATGCAGGGAAAAAAATCAGACCTACTGGGATCTTTCCTGGGTCTCTCACTAACTGGCTGTGGAACTTCAAATAGACTATGCAATCCCACTAAGCCTCAGCTTAACAATAACAGCAAATACTGTACAGTACTTAACCACATGTCAGGGTATGTTCTAAGTGCTTTTCATATATTAAATCATTTAATCCTTATAACAACCCTTGCAAGTTGGTGCTTACCAGCTTACCTTAGCTTCTTTACAGAGGAGGATAATGAGGCACCAAGACCTTAAGTAATTTGCAAAAAAACACCTAGAGTGTGTCCGTGCCCAGGATTTGAACCCAGGCAGTCTGGCCCCAGAGTCTGCACTGTCCACCACTCCTTATCTCTGGGGAACACTGAGAAAATGAAATGACGTAATACAGAGAGCAAGCTTATCCCAGGACTTGGCGTAAGTTCGAAGTGCCTTTCAGTCGGTTCCAACTCATAACGACCGTGTATAGCATTTCCAAGGAGTGGCTGGTGAGTTTAAACCACCGACTTTGCGGTTCAAACTGACCTTGTGGTCCAGTACTTATCCTACAGCACCACACCAGGAGTCCTTGACATAAATTGTTGTTGTTGTTAAGTGACATCGAGTTGAT
>NW_006408544.1:20925691-20941144 GCF_000296735.1 Chrysochloris asiatica
ACATTGATCTCTTCCAATCAGTCGGCCAGACAGTTGTCTTCCAAATTTCTTGGCAGAGATGAGTGAGTGCCTCCTGTGCTGCCTCACTTTCCTTAAATAGGTGTGCAATAAATGTCAAGTTTTCCTAAGTGGACAAGGTGGATGCACGAGGAAGAGTGTATGTAAAGACAAGGGCTTGGGGGTGGGAGTGGGTGGAGGGACATTAAGACAGTGTTCTCAAGCATATTTTCATTATCACCTCACCTCCCCCCACCCTCAAGGACCCCTAACGGTGCTGTAGCGTAAGCACTGGACTGCTAGCCACAAGGTTGGCAGTTCAAACCTACTAGATGCTCCTTGGGGGAAAGATGAGACTTTCTGCTCCTGTAAAGATTTACAACCCTGGAAACCCGATGCAGGGTCAATATGAATTGGATTGACTCAGTGGCAGTGGTTCTGTTTTTGGTTTGTTTTGGGGGGGTTTTCCCCCCACCCCAGAAGCTTTCTTTCCCTGGGGTGAAACAATTCTGTTCAACCGTTAACCTAAAAGTTGACAGTTGAAACCCACTCACAGAAGAATGCATCATAGAAAAATGACCTGGTGACCAAGAAAACCCAATGGAGTACTTCTACTGTGTAACACATGGGGTCTCCATGAGTCAGAATCTTTTAAATGGCGGTGGGTGATTTGGTTTAAGGACCCTTCTTAAACATTTCTTCCTTAACATTCACCCCCATGAAATTTTAATACCATAGAGGCACTGTTCCATATGTTTATCTCTGTTTCAGACATAAGAGGAGTACCAGCCCCCAACTGCTTTTTGCCTACTTGTGAATGCATTCATTACAAGGCACATATACTTCTTCATTCAACAAAATATAGAGTATGCCTACATCTCAGGGCCTGTACACATCATCCCTAGTCCTTCTGTCTGCGTGCAAGGCAAGAATTACTGCCACCACTTACAGAAGAGGAAGACATGGCTTATATCACTAGAAAGTGGCTGAGTTGGCCAGCTGCCAAGCTTACCTTCCTCCTCCCACCCAACTCTGTAAACTCTGCATTCCCGCGTCTGAGGGATTAACCAGGTTTCCATGCGCTGAACTGGGACCCAGATATCCTTCTTCCGTTTGTTAGAAGGAAAAATGCCTTCTGAGTTAAAGACCATAACTGATTGTTTACCCTTCTACTTTTCAGGTCAGAGACAGTATAAAATGCAATGGACACCACTTAGCCCAGAAGTCAGGTCTTAGTTTGAATCAACTATTGGAGTGAAAGGCAGGGCCTCGGGGATCATCTGGCCAAACATTCACTTTTCTGATGAGAAATCTGGGCTTCAGAAAGACCAAGTGAACTGGTCACACAGTGTGTTAATGGTCAGCTGGATGCAGGCTGGGCCTCAGAACACTCCAAGTCAGAGCCTGTCCCCTGACCTCCACTGCCCAACCTGGCATGAGTGCCCCCCTTCCCCACATGCTCTTACCAGGATGGGGTGTTGTCTGTACACACAGCCATGTTGATCCAACGGAGTCCACGCTAGTGGAGCCCCTCAGAGGTCACAGGGTGCTCCTGGCTCTCTGACTTTGGGACCCAAGTCCTAGATGCAAACACGGTGGCTGGGTGTTGGGGAGGCGGTGTCTACTAGCTCTGCTCTTTCCCATCCCAGGGGCTGACCCAGACCAGCTCTGATGGTGACTAACTAGCACCGGGGTCTGTGGGGAGGCTACCCCTCTCTTCCTGACCCTAGAGACCTCCCTCTCTGGGGGTGCTTACCTGAGGGCACATTCAAGTCAGAGGCAAAAACCTCCTGGACCAATGGCTATGCCAAGATCCTTCCCGTCTTGAAGGCTCAGTTTCCTCATTTTGTTGTTGTTAGGTGCCTTTAAATCATTTTCAGCTCCTAACAAGTGACCCCATGTCACAGAGTAGAACTGCTCCCTTTTCTTGGCTTAATCTTTATAGAAGTAAAGTGCCAGGTTTATCCCTCAGAGCCGCTGGCTGGGTTGGAACAGCCAATCCTTTTTTTTTTTTTTTAAATTGTGAATTGAGTGAAAGTTTACAGGGCAGACCATCAGTTTTACATTCATCAGTTTTACATTCAACAAGTCATACATCTTGTTTCATTACAATGATTATAATCCCCTCCGTGTACCATCTAACATAGTTAACAGTATTTCTCTCTGTTAATTTAAGCTTTTTTTTTTTTTTTTAAAACGCTCAGGCATATGTAATAATTTATACCACCAAAGGGCACATTCTACAAATCGGCCTCCTGGCCGCCAGCTCTCAGTCCCTCTCTTCCCATGAATCTAGAGTCCTCAGCTGCTCCCTCTCTCCATGTCCCCATCTCTGCCTCCATCTCTGGTGTTGCTGCTTCTCTGGATAAGGTCCCACATTCCACTCGCACTCTTCTCCCTTAATGGTCCTAGGGTCCTCTGTTTCTAGACTGTAAGATTAACTACTCCCTCATTTTTGTTACAAAACTTCTACCTTGACAATTGTGACAGTCGCAATTAGTCATGATAACAATTACTCATGATTAATCATAAGAATCTTATCCCCATCTCTTTTTACCAGACCCGTCTAGACAAGATGAACACTATTCAGTGGGGACTCTATCTTTCCTCGCACACTCTTAAACTAAATTCCCTCTTGAAACCTTGTAAGCCAGTCACTTCGAGCCTTTATCTCCCCCTTATTTTAGGTAGCCAATGTCTAAGTCGCCCGTCCCTATCTATCCTGTGTACAGACAGGATAGCATTGATACTTGATGTGAAGACTCCTTCCCTCTCTACTGATATTTAGAGCTACTAAATTCCATAAGTATAGGTCAAGTTCATCAAACTGTAGCAATTTACCCTCATTTCCTTTATTAAAAATTGTTTTTCTTTTATCTTCCTCTAGTCGAGTTCTGATTATTAAGTCACCGAGGCTACATTAAATGGATACTATCTGCAAGTCTGGATGTTTTTGTGCATCTACTCTCACTTCATATCAGCTGACTGCTTCACTTTCAGCTCCAGCCCTCTGTGGGTATGTCCTTGTCCATGGGCTCAGATGTCCCCAGGTCTCACCACACTTTGAACCAACCAGCCCTTCCTCTTCTCTCTGTCATCTCCAGGTCAACAGGAGTCTATGGAACATGGTTGAACTCAGCCCATTTCTTCATTATTGCCTTTCCTCCTCTTCCACTCACCAGTAGACCAGTGTGGTCATCAGCCAGCTTACATGCCTGCTCATGTGTTCTCTCTGAGTTTCAGCTTAGAGGGGATGAACAGCCAACCTTTTGGTTCTCAGCCAAGCACATAATCATTTGCATCACCAGGCCTCCTTCAGTTTTACCATTTATCTTCAATTTATTCCTTCATGCATTTAACTAATATCTATTGCACACCTACTACTACATGCAGGGTCTAACTCAAGATTCCGGCAATGTAGCAGTGAACAAAACAGGCAAAATCTCTGCCCTAGGGGAGCTCAGATCCCTAAATTAAGTGGCTAGACATCACACCTCACAGGTACCCATGCTCAGTAGGTACAGCAGAAAATCCATGGGCCAATTCAGGAGAAGAGTTGCAGTCTCTGCCCTTTCTTTATAAGCTGTGTGACCTGGTGCAAGTTACTTAGACTCTCTGGGCCGTGTCTGATTCCTCATCTGTCAGCTGAGAATGACAGAACCTTTTCCCTAGAATTGCTGTTCAGCTCATATGAGATGATTGATGAGGAAATATATACACTGTGAAGTTCAACACACATTAGTTTTCACTTTCATTTCTGTGCTTGACAGTTTACAATGGACTCTTGTGTTCACTAATAGATATGACCCTTATCTGCCTATGAGGTAAATATAAGAACTAGGCACATTTTATAGGTGAGAAATCAGAGCTAATGGGGCAAGGTGATAGGTGGGTTTAGCTGGGGCTTTGCCACTAAGTTGATGTGTGTGACCTTTACGCATTTGTAAAATGGATTGCTATAAATATGAAATTAGATTGGAGAGTTAAGCGTTGGGCAAACAGTATCTGCTTCCCCTATGGCGATGGCTTGACCCAACTGAAGAGTGGCGGAGCACCAGGCCCAGTTCTCCTACCCCAGCACTTCCATGCCTAGCCTCTGTGGATGTCCTATGCAAAGAGACCACCCAGGCAGGACTGCCCACACACAACTGCAGGGCACATCATAATGGATCCCTGGAGATGTGTGTGTGAGAGAGCTTGTCTTGGACGAGGCCCTGTGTTCTCAGAAGTCCTGGCATTCGGGGCCATGACCAAAGAGACTTGGGGGCCACTGGCCACTGGCATGGTAGTGCGTGGGGTGAGGGGCCACTGCATGTTTGTCCACTAAGCAAGCTTCCTGCTGTGTCTGGGTTTGCCAAGCAACCTGTCCCCTTCCCTGCCAGTTGTCACTTGCTGGGGCAGTCTTGGGTATGGCCAAAGCCTGTCTCCTGTCTCTCTAGCTTGGAGCAAGTGGGGAGGAGGAGGCGCATAGTTAGGAGGTGAGCAGGGAAGGAGAAATAGAGCTGTCCTTTTCCATATTTTTTTTTCTCCTGAATCTGTAAATAATCTCCACTTTACAGATGAGGAGAAAAGCGTTCAGAGGAGGTGTGAACACAACCCAGTTCTCACAGCAGTAGAGCCCACCTTGCCTGCCTCCCAGAGCAAGAATATTCTTTGTCCTGCCCTCACCTGCCAAGGATGTTGGGAGCTCTGAGGAAGGTGAAGCCTCTTATTGACTTCCTCGGTGGTGGGGCTGTCTTTCAGAGACAGAGGGTCTGTGAGAGAAGTCCACAAGAGCACTGGGCAGGGAAACAGATTTGGTCCCTGGCTGGTGCACACACTGGGGCTCAAATCCAGGATCCCTGCCCACCAGCTGTGACCCTGGCCTGTGACAGGAAGCAATGAGCCTGCCATCCCAGAGGCCACTCTGAGGGCTGCAGGGGACTTTGGCTGAGAAGGCACTTTGCCTAGAGATGGATCGAGACCCCAGTGAGCAATAGGTATTCACAGAAGGGGCCGCAACCGGTCCCGGCATGGCCCCTGCATGGGGCCCCTGGTACTAAGTCCTATGCACTCTTCTTCTCTGTCACCTACTGGAGGCCTTTTCTCTCCTCTGGCCAGTTTCCTGCCATTGGTCCCTCCCCAGTCCCACAATTGCTCCCCCATCAGCTCCAGATTGGCAACCCTGGGCAAGTGACTGGGCCGTTCTGAGCCTCCACTCCTTGCCTAGAAGCCAAGACTGAGAGACCCTTCCTGGGGGCGTCAGAAGCATCAATCAGCTGGCTCATAGCAGGTACAGGGCTCGACCTGCCGCAGACCTGTGACACGTTTTGTCTTTCCCACCTCTTCTTCATGATGACCTTTGAGATTCCTTAACTAGATCCCATTTACCCAGTGTGTGTGGAGTGTGTCTTTGCATTTTCTCATTTAAGCTTCACGCCATCTTGTGACTTAAGTATTGCTTATTGTCCCCATTTCACAGATGAATCCCATATTAATAGGGTTACCAACCCATGCTCTACCATCAAAAATATGAAAGAACTGGCCTTTGAACTAGCCTGTGCCCAGACTCACAACCAGACCTGAAATCGGCCACACTCCCAGCCCAGATAGTTCCGGCAGGGGGAGGGGCATTGGCTCCCCATAGGTGATCCACAGAAGGTTGGTGGCTGGTCTCATTTCCATCAGCCTGGGTTGTAACAGGGCCTGTTCCTGGCATCTGCAGAGCCTGGTAGAGGAACCTCAGAGGACCTGCTCTCAGTCTCAAGTCTCTGCAGGGTGGCCCATTTGTGGGGAGTCACACGACAGCTGAGCTGTTCCAAGATAGGAGGTGGCTGACTTGGTAGAGAATGAGTTCACCATCCCTAGAGGTATACAAGCAGTCACTTGACAGAATGACCAGGTCAAGATCTCAGGCACCCAGATGAGCAGAGAACTGAAGGTCTTCCATCCTGTCTGAATACCCATAATTCTCAATCTTATAAGGAATATTACAATAAGCTGAAAGTCTTTCTGTCCATGGACCCACACTCAGTGTTCAACAAACATTCCTGAATACTCATTCTCAGCTGTAGACACTCAGAACATGTCCCTGCCCTAGGGGACAGCCAGAAGGTCAGCGTGGTGACAGAGCCCAGAGCAGTGAGTGGGAGTTTTGCTGGGACAGGACAGGAAAGCTTCCCAAAGGAAGAATGAGTGACAGGGAAGGAGAAGGCAGGAGGAGATGTGAGGACACATACAGGTAACTACTACAGGGGCAGGAGGAGGAGTGGAGAGAGCTGAGGTTGGCAGCACTCAACTCATGACAAGCTTCAACTGTATATGTGGAGAGTTCCAAAATTTCATGGAAAAATTCCATTCTCATTTTTCTATAAACTTTTGAAGCCCTCTCATTTATATAGAATTGAACCAGCACCTGGGTTTTCCCCACCCCCAGCCTTCCTCACTCTCTTGGCAGGCAGGAGATTTTTGTCTGCTAACAACCTCTCTTCTTCTGTCCCCATAGGGCGTCAAAGGTGGTTCTCCTCCCCACTTACCAGGAGGCTGTGTGCTACCCACTGACCCTGGCTGAGGGGGCCCCGACACCCCCTGCATACCCCACAGAGCAAGATCTGAAGTACAGTGCCTCAGGGGATACCCCACCTGGTACCCAGCCCCCCAGGGCTCCGCCCAGTTATGAGAGCATTACCCTTGATGCCATTGCTGGAGAGAACACACCTGGGCCTGCACCCTCCCACCCAAGCCTGTTTGTTCAGGCTCCTCACAGGCCCTGACACCAGAGATGCTGGCACTTCTTCGAGGCTCCAGTACAGTGCCTGCTAAACAGCAAGCATTCAATAAATATTTGTTGCTGGTTGCTGTTTTATTCCTCTATTTCCACATAACAAACCATGCCGAAACTCAGTAGATTAAAACATCTCCCACTTTATTATATCTTGTGATTTTTGTGGGTTGCCAGAACCAAGCTGGTTGCCAAACATCTCCATGTGATGTTGCTGCGCTGAAGTCGTCAGGGGGCTCGATGTCCAAAATGGCATACAGGCATGGGGGGCAGTTAGTGCTGACTGTCACCTGGGAGACTTTTGTAGCAAACCAAAAAAATCCCAAACCCACTGCCATCAAGTCGATTCTGACTCACAGCGACCCTATAGAAACAAGTAGAATTAACCCATAGGGTTTCTTTATGGAAATCGACTCCCTGACCTTTCTTCCACAGAGCAGCTGGTGGGTTCAAACCATCAACCTTTCCGTTAACAACCAAGTGCTTGACCATTGCGCTGTGAAGGCTCCTTTGTGATACAGAGGAAAAAATTGAGGCCAATTTGGAGACAGTTCTAGCCCAAGGTCATACACCAGGTTCTACATGAGAGAACATGGGCTGTAAATTCAGACTACTGTGGCATCTACCACAAACCACTTTAGTGACCTTGGACATAAAACTTTATCTTTCTCTGCCTCAGTTTTCCTCATTTGTAAAATGGGAATTGGGAATTACAGTGGCAACTGGCCTCTACCTCTGAGCATTATTGTGAAGGTTAAATGAAATTATTTATAAATCAATAAATTATATATATAATATATAATATATATAATTCAGAAGAGGTCGTGGAACAAGGGATATCATTGCTGATGTCCAGTGGATCTTGGCTGAAAGCAGAGAATATCGGAAAGATGTTTACCTATGCTTTATTGACTACACAAAGGCTTTCGATTGTGTGGATCATGACAAGCTATGGACAACATTGAGAAGTAGGAATATTCCTGAACACTAAATTGTACTTCTGAGAAATCTGTACCTGGACCAAGAAGCAGTTGTTCAAACAGAGCATGGAACACTGAATGTTTTAAAACTGGGAAAGGTGTGCAACAAGGTTGTGTTCTTTCACCATACTTATTCAACCTGTATGCTGAGCAAATAATATAAGAAGCTGGGTTCTATGAAGAAAAACATGGTGTCAGGATTGGAGGAAGACTCATTAACAACCTGCGATATGCAGATGATACAACCTTGCTTGCTGAAAGTGAAGAGGGCTTGAAACATTTACTGATGAAGATCAAAGAGCACAGCCTTCGGTATGGATTGCATCTCAATGTCCAGAAAACAAAAATCCTCACCACTGGACCAATAAACAGCATTCTTATCAATGGAGAGAAGATTGAAGTTGTTAAGGACTTCATTCTTCTTGAAGCAACTATCAACATTTGCAGAAGCAGCAGTATAAGAGATCAGACGACGTATTGCATTGGGCAAATCTGCTGCACAGGAACTTTTTAAAGTATTCAAGAGCAGAGATGTCAGCTTGAGGACTAAGGTGCGCCTGACCCAAGCCATGGTATTTTCAGTAACCTCATATGGATGCGAAAGCTGGACGGCAAATAAGGAAGATCATAGAAGAATTGATGCCTTTGAGTTGTGGTGTTGGAGGAGAATACTGAAAGTGCCATGGGCTGCCAAAAGAACCAATAGATCTGTTTTGGAAGAAGTGCAGCCAGAGTGCTCCTTGGAAGCCAAGATGGCTAAGCTTCGTCTCTCATACTTTGGACATATTGTCAGGAGGGAACAGTCGCTGGAGAAGAATGTCATGCTGGGAAAGATGGAGGGTCAGAGAAAAAGAGGAAGACCCCCAACGAGATGGATTGGCCAGATGGCATAATTGATGGTGTCAAGTGTGGCAGCAGTAGTGAGGTTGGCCCAGGATTGGACATTGTTTCATTCTGCTGTGCATGGGGTCGCCATGAGTTGGTTCCGACTCAATGGCACCTGACAACAACAACTATATATACATACATAGTTGTTGTTGTTGTTATGTGCCGTGGAGTCGGTTCCGACTCACAGCGACCCTGTACAGGGTTTCCGAGGCTGTAAATCTTTACGGGAGCAGAAAGCCTCATCTTTCTACTGCAGAACAGCTGGTAGTTTCAAACTGCTGACCTTGCAAATCTCATAGCAGTGCCAGGTGATGGGCAAGTTTTATTGGTTGAGGTAACCTCTCAGCGCCATGCGTGCATTCAGCCTCTGTCCCCATACCTCCTATGACAGGGAGCTGGATAAAATCATTCCAAACCCACTGCTATGAAGTCAATTTCAACTCATAGCAACACTATGTAGGGTTTCCGAGACTATAAATCTTTATGGGAAAAACAGCCTCATCTTTGTCCCACAGAGTGGCTAGTGGATTTGAACCGCCAACCTTGCAGATAGTAGTCGAAGGCCTACCCCACAAAACTAGCAGGAACATCTAGTTTCCTGTCATACTTCCTAGGAAAGGAAGTTTCATACTTCCTTTATTTTCTAAAGGTGGCAGAAACATCTGTTTTCTGTTCAGTCAGATTCTATATTGTTCCTTCATTAGCCTATTCCATTTCAACAATGAGGAAAACCAACTCAGAAAGCAACCTGTCCAAGGTCACACAACAAGCAGGGATTCTAGGCCTTCACCTGTTGAATTCAAAGCCAAGTGTGCCCTATGACAGACTTGGGCTTTATCCTGTTCCCTGGCTACTATGAAGCTGCTCCCTCCGAGTGAACTGCCTGCTCCCCCTGCCCACCCTCTGCCCTCCCTACACACATCAAAGGACCCTGAGGGAGAGGCTAATAGCAGGGACCCCATGCTAAGGACACTGACTTTCATTCCTGGGACAAATGGCACATGTTACTCTTCCAAAATCAAACTTGCTTCTCTACATTTTTAAAGATGCTATCCTTTCAGCTGCTCAGTACAAAAATCTTGCAGTCATTTTTCATTTCCCTCACACCCACATCCAATAAGCTCTTCCTTCAAAATCCATTCAGAACTGACCATCTCTCTATCAAGTCCCAGCCTCCATCACCTGGGCCTAGACCATCATGGTAGCTGCCCATCTTGTCTCCCTGCTACTGTTCCTGCCCCCTGCAGTCTCTCCTCAGCTCAGCGGCCAGAGTGACCCTGTCCTGTTCCTCCCTCCTGTGCTCAGAACCCTGTGTGGTTTCTGGTTCATCTTGAGTAACGAAATCCCTTTAGAAGTTCTACCCTCCTTTCTTACCACCTGTCTCCCCATCTTCACTCCCTTTCCCCTTTCATTCCCACTTGGGTCTTTGCCCTCCCCAAGCTCACTCCTCACCTCCCTCACCTTTGCTCTAGCATCTTCCCCTCAGTAGGCCTTCCTGGGTCACCCCATTTCAAATGGAATCCTACCTGCATTCCCTGCACTCTGAGCCTCCTTCCTACTTTATTTTTTTCATAACGCTTGTCACCACTTAACATGTTCTACATTTTGCCTTTTTTATGCATGTTTGAAAGTGAAGAGGACTTAAAACATTTACTAATGAAGATCAAAGAGCACAGCCTTCAGTATGGATTACATCTCAATGTCAAGAAAACAAACATCCTCACCACTGGACCAATAAACAACATTCTTATCAATGGAGAAAAGATTGAAGTTGTCAAGGACTTCATTCTTCTTGAATCAACTATCAACATTTGCAGAAGCAGCAGTATAAGAGATCAGACGACGTATTGCATTGGGCAAATCTGCTGCACAGGAACTTTTTAAAGTATTCAAGAGCAGAGATGTCAGCTTGAGGACTAAGGTGCGCCTGACCCAAGCCATGGTATTTTCAGTAACCTCATATGGATGCGAAAGCTGGACGGCAAATAAGGAAGATCATAGAAGAATTGATGCCTTTGAGTTATAGTGTTGGAAGAGAATATTGAAAGTGCTATGGGCTGCCAAAAGAACTAATAGATCTGTTTTGGAAGAAGTGCAGCCAGAGTGCTCCTTAGAGGCCAAGATGGCCAAACTTCGTCTCTCATACTTTGGACATATTGTCAGGAGGGAGCAGTCGGTGGAGAAGGATATCATGTTTGGGAGGTGGAGGGTCAGAGAAAAAGAGGAAGACCCCCAACAAAATGGATTGGCCAAGTGGCAGCATCAATGGACTCAAGTGTGGCAACAGTAGTGAGGTTGGCCCAGGATTGGGCAGTGTTTTGTTCTGCTGTACATAATGAGTCGGTACCGACTTGATGGCACCTAACAACAACAACTCTGGTAGCGTAGTGGTTAGGAATCAGGCTGCAAACCTTAAGGTCAGCAGTTCGAAACTACCAGCTGCTCCATGGGAGAAAGATGAGGCTTTCTGCTCCCATAAAGATTTACAGCCTCAAAAACCCCGTACAGTGGGTCATAACTGACTCGACAGCACTTAACAACAACAACAACAACAATAACACATTGCTTATTTGTATGTATGCTTCTCCCCAACAGAATATAAGCTCGACTCAGGCAGGATTTTTGTTGTTGTTTTCTTTCTTCACAGCTCTACCCCCAACACTTAGAAATGGTGCCTGGCTCATAGAAGACCCTCAGTAGATAATAGTTGACTGATTGAATGAATGAATATGTCAGGCTGTTTGAGTCTACCCAAATCACCATCAGAAGAAAGGCCTGGAAGTATACTCCGGCAGAAAACTTAGACATTGACATGTCTGACATACATGGGGTCACCACGAGTCAGGATCAAATTGATGGCCACTGGTTAGTTGATTGGTTGGTATTATTGTCATCATTGGATGATTACGCTGTCCATAAATGGTTGCCACCATCGACTCAGCCCTGCAAGACAGATCTTGTGTCCCAGTAATTTCTATGTTTCTCTGCCTCCCCATCAAGGAATCCTGGGGCTATTCCTCCTTCCTCTCTGCTTCTCCTGGGTTTGCCTTTCCTTCTCAGTATTACCCCAGCCAATATAAGTGTGAGGTTATGTTGTTTCCAACCCTGCCTTTGCCCTTACCTTGCTGTGTGACCTTGGGCTAGTCACACACACATACTCAGTTTCCTATCCACATCATGAAGGGAAGATTTTATCAGGCCTTCTGCAATTCCTGAAGAATTAATGGTGTCCCTGGCTGGGGAGCTGAGCCCTCTTTCCCTCAAAGTGAAGAATTTCCTTGGAGGCAGGTGAGTTAATATGTAGCAGGTGTGACCAGGAGATGCCTTTCAAGGGAGAGTGCTCAGGAGGCTGGAAGACTAGAAAGACCTTTTTGCTTTTTCCTGGACATTAGCTCATCAGGGTCCTAGCTAAAAGGCTTCAGGCATCACTACACCTGAAGCTTTTCTTTCTCAGATGAAGAAAGTGGGACTTGGTCGACGTCATCAGTGCCAGGCAGAGCCAGGGCCTCGGAGCCCAGTGGCCTCACTGTAAAGGGGCAATTCTCATGCCCGCTGGCCAGTGTGGGGTCAGGGAGCCACATAGGGCCAGGCTCACTGCTCAGCAGCCCCCAGAAAGCACCGGTTTGTTTGCTAGTGACTTTCTTCCTGGTCCCAACTATCCAGTTTCTTCACCCACCACTTCGAGCCTCCATGTCAGGGGCCTTCAGAGCTCAGGCCTCCCCCCTCCCAACCTTGCAGTTCAAACCGACTTTGCAGTCCAGCACATTAACCCGCAGCACCACACTAGGACTCCTATGACCAACATCAAGGTTGACAGTTTGAACTCACCCAGGAGTCCTAGTTTGGTGCTGCAGGATAAGCACTGGACCGCAAGGTCTGTTTGAACCTCAAGGTTAGCAGTTCAAACTCACCAGCTACTCCTTGTGAACCCAATACAGGGTGGCTGTATGTTGGAACTGACTCAATGGCGCTTAACAATGGCAGCAGCAGCACAGCGGGAGAAAATACTGGTGGTCTGTTTCTGTAAAGATCATAACTAAGAAAGCCCCATGGAGCAGTTCTGCTTTGTAACACATGGGGTTACCATGAGTTGGGATCAACTTGAAGGCACTGGGCTTGGGCCATTCACAAATATGCATTCTGACCATATCCTGTGTCAGTCACCAGGCATATGTTGTTGTTGTTAAATGCCACCAAGTAGGTTCTGACTCATAACTACCTTGTACAGGGTTTCTAAGGAGCAGCTGATTGGCAGTCCAGTGCTGGTCCTATATTACCACACCAAGAGTCCACTAATAAGCAAAATCAAGTCCTCATTCTGGGGGCTTGAGTACTGGTTGAGGGAGACAGATAAGACAAGGTAAACAAATAACTGTGTATCATCTGTTAATGGAGTTCTGGTGTGGAGCTGTGGGTGAATGCGTCAGATTGCAAAGTCATTTGAACTGCAAACTGGTGGTTCAAACTCACCAGCTGCTCCTTGGAAACCCTATACAGGGTAGCTATGGGTCAGAAGCAACTCGATGGCACTTAACAACAACAACAACAACAACGGTCTATTAAGGAGCTCTGGTAGCATAATGAGTTATGAGATGGACTGCTAACCACAAGATCAGCAATTTGAGTCTACCAGCCTCTCTGTGGGAGAAAGATGAGGCTTTCTGCTCCCATAAAGATTGACTGTCTCGGAAACCATATGCAG
The DNA here is from genome assembly GCF_000296735.1 of Chrysochloris asiatica. Classification (NCBI taxonomy): domain Eukaryota; kingdom Metazoa; phylum Chordata; class Mammalia; order Afrosoricida; family Chrysochloridae; genus Chrysochloris; species Chrysochloris asiatica. The sequence goes on from NW_006408544.1 coordinate 20,939,019, forward strand.
GGTCGCTATGAGTCAGAACTGTCTCCCCAGGACATGGCCACCACCAGTATATAGTTTGTTAGAAAGTCGTGAGTACTATGGAGAATATAAAGAGCCAGTAGGATAGGGGACACCTAGGGGAGAAGCTCTGCAGTTTTAAATGGCATACTCAAGAAGGACTGACTTACCATCATGGAGGCAGGCAGATGTCAGGAAGAGCATTTCAGGTAGCAGGAACAGCAGGTGCAAAGGTCCTGGCATGCCTCTGTTCTCAGAGTAACTGGGGAGGAGTGAGTGAGGGGGACCCTGGTAGGACAGAAACTCAGAGTGGTAATGGTGTCCAGTGGGTGGAGCCCTGGTGGCACTGTAGAACTGCTAACTGCAAGGAAGACAGTTCAAACCCATCAGTGGTTCCACAGGAGAAAGGTGAGGCTTTCTGCTCCCATAAAGATTTACAGCTTGGAAAAGTCTGCCTACGGTTGCTTTGAACTGGCTTTTAGTTTGTTTCTCTCTGCGTGACTGACTGAGGACCTGGTTTGAATACTGGCTCTGCCATTTACAGGTCTGTGGCCTTGGGTTTCCCACCTTGCTTCTAGCAACCACAGTTTCCGCATCTGTCAAATGGCTGTGGGATTTCCCCTCCCAGTCTCAGCTGTGGTTTTAGTTATGTAATCGAATTCCTACAGGCAGGAGGAAAGCAGTGGGTAGCGCGCCCTCTACTGGAAGATGACAGAGTCATCCACCATGACCCTTTCTCCCATTCCTTCATTTTGCAAGGAGGAAAGTGAAAGTCAGAAGGAATCGTGAGGGGGTGGGGAATAAGGCAGTGGGGGGCGGGGGGGCGGAGGGAGATAAACTACAAAATACCGAATATTTCAGAAGCACCACACACATTTCCCCATTTAATCCTCATTATGACTCTGAAAGTTAGATTCGGTTAATTTTACTGAGCACCTACTGTCCCAGCAGAAATCGCTGTGCTTCTTATTCATTATTCGTTGACACTCCTATTTGATAGAAGAGAAACGACTCATACAAGAAAGGGGCAAACAAGCCTGGGTTGTGGGGAGGAAAGTGAATAAAGACCTCTCGGAAAGGGCTAAGGACCAGATCCATTCACAGTGGGACTGAGGGTGCCTGGGTCTCGGTCCGCGACCAGTCACCAATTCAGTTTGGGGAACTCATGGTTGGTTTCCAGTTTCCAGCACTCACTGGGTCACTCAGCTTCCTCGTCTGTGAAATGAGGACGATAACCCCATGCTCAATGTCAGAAGCATGGCCCAAAAGTGCAAGTTTTGCCGAGCGATGAGCGGGCGTCTCTCTCAGCGATGGCCACCAGGGGGCGCAAAACGATACAGGCTGGACTGCAACCGCGGAGATCCCTTCCCGCTGTCGGTCTGGGAGTCCCGGGAGTCTCTTCCCCACCACATTGGGGAGGACAAGGTCCCTTTGGACTTCAGCCTCCTTTTTACAGAGGAACAAAAGCTAGGTGAACACACACCCATCGCTTCTCTGCTCTGAGCCTATTATCACCCTCATTCCACAGGCGACAACAACAGGTAACAACAAAATCCTAGGTTTAGGAGACAAGAGGCACATTTCTGGTCATCCACATGTTGCAGACATCTCATATTGTCCAGGGTAGGAGCTACCTGACCAAGTTCACCACGAACCAGACCTGGCCGTGAACCCGGTGGCTCTCTGCTCTCTGCTCTGGCAAGTGACTTTTACTAAGAAGATCCGCTGAGCTGTTAGAAGGACCTCCTCTTCAAAGTGCAGCCCAGATGGGCCTGAAAGCTTGTGATGTGGTTATGAGTGAAGGAGAAATCTCGGCTGGAAAAATATTTGTGGGGAGAAAGCCCTTGACGCGTTCCCCATGAGCCATTTTTTAGCCCTGGTGATATAGTTAGGAGACCTGGTGGTTCAGCTATTAACTGAAAGGTCAGAAGTTTGAAGCCCCAGCCACTCCATGGAAGAAAGATGAGGCAGTCTACTGCTGTAAAGGTTACAGCCTTGGAAACCCTGTTATTGTTAAGTGCCGTAGAGTCTGTTCCGATCCATAGCGACCCTGTACAGGGTTTCCGAGGCTGTAAATCTTTATGGGAGCAGAAAGCCTCATCTTTCTCCCACGGAGCGGCTGGTAGTTT
>NW_006408544.1:20942409-20978044 GCF_000296735.1 Chrysochloris asiatica
GGTAGTGAGGTTGGCCCAGGATAGGACATTGTTTCGTTCTGCTGTGCATGGGGTCGCTATGAGTCGGTTCCGACTCAATGGCACCTGACAACAACAACAACGCTACCAGAGTTCCTTTGGAAACCCTGTAGGGCAGTTCAATTCTATCCTGTGGGCCCGCTTAGAGTCAGAAGTGTCTCCATGGCAACAGCCTGCGGCAGGGCAGGCGGTATTGCACGGCAGCTGCCTCCAGAACTAAATGGTTTAGATTCAGATCCCAGCTCTGTCATTTCCTAGCTGTGAGATCTTGGACAAGTTCTGTGTCTGTGCCTCCGTGTCTTTGTGGGTAACGCGGGATCGTTGTGCCTGCATCATGGTGTTCCTCTTAAATGAGTTAATACTGTGCCATTGGTGTCGTATCCATTCAATAAATACGGGCTTTTATGCTTGAATCCTTGGAGTCCTGGTGTGGTGCAGTAGGATAAGCACTTGATCTGAAGGTCGGTTTGAGCCACAAGGTCAGCAGTTCAAACTCACCAGTCACTCCCCAGAAACCCTATACAGGGTCACTATGAGTGAGAACTGACTCTACACCATGAACTACAACAACCAGCAGTGCCTAAATCCTAGCTGGGCATGTGACTGCGAAGAGTCTACAATTCTTTGGGGTTCTAGAATGCTGGCCTGTGGAGTCCTGGACTCCTCTAGCAGCATGTGTAATGTCTTTTGGGTGCACCACTGTACCCTGCTTCTCATGGCTGGAAGGTCTGGGGCCACCTGTCTACCCAGCTCAGCCCCACACTAAGCAAATGAGGTGATGTCAAAACTTTGGCTGGGGCCCAGACTGGGGAACCTCCCCCTTTCTCTCCCCTGTGCCCTCCCTTCCTCAGATTCATACACACACGCCCAGCTGGGCCCAGAGGGAAGGTGAGAGGGTGAGGAGTGAAGGTGGGTGGGTGGGCACACGGGTTCCCTGAAGCATGACGCCTCCAGCTCCATTGAACCAGTGGGTTCGGGGGCAGAGCTGGACCCAAAGATCTCCTGCTCTCTCCCTTTAAGCCTCAATTTGCAGAAGTCCCAGGCTTCACCCCTCCCATTGTGAGGGTGTGTGACTTTTCTGAGGGGGTGCACGGGCTTGTATAGTCGGAGCAGTCATGGCCGAAGAGAAGACTTTTCGTATTGGCTTCATTGTGCTGGGGTTCTTCCTGCTGGCCCTTGGCACGTTCCTCATGAGCCACGACCGGCCCCAGGTCTACGGTACCTTCTATGCCATGGGCGCTGTTATGGTGATTGGCGGCGTTGTCTGGAGCATGTGCCAATGCTACCCTAAGGTAGGCAGTGATGGAGCTGGTGGGGCCAGAGGGCCGGTGGCTGTTCCTCTACTCCACACAACAATCCCCTGTTATTTGATCCATCTTTCCATCTTGACTCCTTCCTCTCCACTCTGTTTTCCTGAGCATTTCTCCATCTCTCCCTTCCTTCTGCCATATATCCTATCTTCTATCCATCCATCTAGCCTATCTTCCATCCATCTATCCATCTGTTCATCATCCATCCATCAGTCCATTTAGCCATTCATCCAACCACCCATCCACGTATCACAAGGACTGACCAGAAGCCCCTTAGATGTAGAACCCTGTTAAGGTGGGACACAATGAAGCACAACACATGCTCTGTGTATTAAAGCAAAAATTAATGAGTGCTTACCTAGTGGAATTCAGTCCTCATCCTGAGCTGTTAGGTACCTTCTCGAGCTCCGTTTTATAGTAGAGAAACCTGTTGTTGTTACGTGCCTTGGAGTTGGTTCCGACTCATAGCGACCCTGTACAGAGTTTCCGAGGCTGTAAATCTTTATGGGAGCAGAAAGCCTCATCTTTATCCTGCAGAACAGCTGGTAGTTATGAACTGCTGACTGTGAGATTAGCAGCCTGATTCATAACCACTACGCTACCAGAGTTCCAGTAGACAGACCTGAGGTTCAGAAAAGCAAGGTTCCTGGTTACTAAGTGGCAAGCCTGGGCTTGAAGCTCAGATCTGGGTAACTGAAAGCATAACCCTCCACCTTGGAAGGAGGGCTGTGTGTGTCTCAGAACTGCCAGAGTCCTGAGGTGGGTCAGATCTAACCTGGACAGCATGAGTTTGGGGCTGGGCTTCCAACCAGTTCATTCCTGTTCAAACCCCCGCTAGAATTTGCATTTCCACCCCAGATATATTGAATCCAAATCAACTTGCTAACATGACTTCCCATAAGAATCACCTGGTGGGAGAAAGATGAGGCCTTCTGCTCCCGGAAAGACTTACAGCCTCAGAAACCCTGTAGAAGCTGCTATGAATCGGAACCGCCTCATTGGCACACAAGTGCCACCAGCGACTTTATGAGTAGCTAACAATGGGAAGGGCACTTGTTTGGGAGTCCGAGACCTAGGTGCTAGCTTCAGCACTGTGTGACCTTTGTCTTCCTGAATCTCAGTATTTTCAGCTGCAAAATGGGGCCCAAACCCCTGTTTTTCCCAGCCTTACAGGATGATCACGAACATCAGAGAAGAGATGGGATGTAGGATGTTCTTCAAACTGTCAAATGTTACATGTGGTGAATCGTTACCACTGTTGTTGATACCGATCTTCTCAAGTGTCCTGTGGAATAGGCTTGGCAGGACTTGTAAACCCTCAGGCTGGTGAGGAATTAGCACCCCGAGAGGTTGAGTGACTTTTCCAAGGTCATATAGCTGGTCAGAGATAGACCCAAACTGGCAAGAGACGGAACATGGAATTCTAGTAGGGGTCTTTGTTTGGAAACTTTGGTCAAACCCTCTTCCTGGGCCTCAGTTTCCTTATCTGTACAACATGTGAGTTAAGAATAGAGGAATGGGAAAGAGGGTGAATGTAAAGGCCCTATTGGCCCTGACATCTAGGGTTCCAGGCCCACCCACACTCCCTTTCTTACCTCCTGCTTGGTTCGCAGTACTTGGGGGTTTGGGAAGAGAAGGGCTCCCGGGGCCTAGGGCTGCCCAGCCCTGCCCCCTCTGTAGGCAAACCCCAGGCTGTCAGCATGCCTGGTGCTGGAGCGGTCTGGGCTGGTTTGTGGTCATTTACTGAGTAGTTTACAGTCAACTCACCTTTGTCTGCGCACTGCCCTGAGCAGAGGTCACAGGGAAAGGAGGGGCTCCATGGTGCCCCCCACGTGACCACCATCACCATCCTCCTTCTCCCTTAAGGAGGTGGGTCCCTGGGGTCTGCAGGGGGATGCGGAGTGTGGAGGGGAGCTTCCTTCCTCCCCTCACCCCTTTACCTGCAGTAGCTCTAGGGTAGTGATCAGGGACAAGAGTAGGGGTGGGGAGCGAGGTGTGAGGGAGAGAGAGAAGGGAGAGGGAATGTGGCTGGGCACTTAATGAGTAACTGCTGATGGAGTAGTGTGGAAAAGGCACATGTTTTAGTGTCTGACAGCCCAAATTCAAATCCCTGCTCCCTCCTGCCCCATTTTGTGACCTTGATGGGAGAAGTTCCCCTCTGAGTGTCTGTTTGGTCTCCTGGAATCTGTGGAGGCCCCTGCCTTGCCCAGCTGAGAGGGATGTGGGCTCATGGCATTTGTGGCTCTGGGTGGGGCTCTGTCTGTGTGTACTGCTCAGTGTGCCTGTGTGTGTTTCAGCGAGGCAGACTGTAGGAGCTGGCATATGTTGGACCCAGTAAGAGAAGGAAGGGGGCCAGTCTGAAGTAGAAGCTCCCTGTCTCCCTCATTGTCTACTCCATGAAGCCCTCAGGCTCTTCCCCTGACTCTCAGTGCCAGACCGATTGGAATGTTCTGGGTAAAAAGAACTAGAAATAGAAGGGACCGGGGTTAGCCCGTTAGGATGGTGGTGAGGGGTTTCAGATACTAGCAAAAATTAAGTGGTCTCTGTTTTGGAGAAGGAGTCCCTGTGTGGTACAAACAGTTAATGTGCTTGACTGCTAACTGAAGTTCAGTTTCACCCAAAGACACTGTGGAAGAAAGGTCTGGCAATTTATTTCTAAAATATCATCTATTGAAAACCCTATGGAGTGAAGTTCTGCTCTTATACACATGGGTCACTGTGAGTCAGAATCGACTTAACAGCAAGTACTCTTTGAAGATAGACTGGAAAGTGGTTAACTTGGTGTTTAGTGGGAAAGCCTGATGGGGAGAGAAAAGTAAGTGAAGTGGAAGTTTCCAGACAGAGAAGAAGGGAAAAGATACTGCAGACAGAAGGAGCAGTGTGATCCAAAAACACACACATACAAGAGTGAGGCTGGCAGGTCAGCGTGGGGGGTTTGGGGAGAAAGGTAAAGCTGGAAAGGAAGTGGGCTGGACTCCATGGAGCCTGGGATGCTATGCTCAGGAATTGGACGTTGCCTCTTAAACTACAAAGCTGATCATAGGGCAAGAGAAGGGCACGATTAGCTTTGCAGTTTGAGAAAGTTATCGTGGTGACAGCAGAGAGGAGGAAGGTTCAGGGGGTGCAGATGAGTGAGGCAGCTTCTTCTCTGGTCCAAGTGAGAGATGATGGTGACCTGGACCAGCACAGAGCTTGAACCCTAGGCTGTAGATGCTGAGAAGGCATTTCCAGCTCATCAAAGTTGAAACACTTTATGGCAGGTGTAGCATTAGGCATTCCACTGAGATGATCTCATTTGATTTCTAAAGTAGACCTGCTAAGATTTGGTGGTCAGCTTAGCCTTGGGTGTGAGAGGAAGGCGAATCGGGACACAACTAGTACATGGGCAATCAGGGAGTCTGACCAGTTAGCTGAATTGGAGGAAGGAGGTGAGAGTAGACCAAGTGTAGGTAGGGAGGACAGGCCTCTCCCCCACCCCGGGCTTTGCCCTGTCTCTGCCTGCAGTCCCCAGGTCCCCCTCCTGCCTGCCCGGCTGAAGCTCAGGATGAGGTCCCTGATTAATAGTTGATGGGTCTGTCCTCCACTTGGGCCTCACTCTGTCCTAGGGACCACCCAATGCAATTCTCTTCCTAAACACAAATCTGTGCCTTTCCTGCTGAAAACACCTTCTGGGGTTCCCAATGCTTCTGGATAAAACTGAACTCCATCTGATGTTCTGAGAATCCCCGTGGTCCAATCTCCCTTGTCTGTCCATCCTTGTCACTGCAACCCTTTCTGTTCTGAGATGCTCTGAGCTCTCCCATTCCATTTGCATAATGACAATGGTGGTGGTGGTGATGGTGGTGGTGGTGGTGGTAGTTGGGTTCTGAGGCAGAGAAAGGGCAGCTTTTAGGATATACAGAACCAACTGGCAAATGCAAGGCATCCTTAAGGGAGGTGAGAGGAACTCCCCAAATGCATAGCAAGTAGCAGGGACCCAAGCGAGTGGGCACAGTGCCAATGGATGCCAAGAGACCCTGCTGGGCAATGCCATTGCTTTCCTGTCTGCCTTTATCCTGGGGACAAGGGATGTATTTCGCTTGGCTAATATTTGGGCTTGACATATAGCAAGAGCTGGGTGAATGTTTGTACGGTGATCTTACATGTTAGGGTTTACAAAACTTCTTCAATCCATGATCTTTGAGAGGTGGACAGATAGGAAACTGACTCAGACAGTGGACCGATTGACTTGAGGTCACTTGTCAAGCCAGTCGAGACTAGTGTCCAGGCTTCATTCCATGGCTCTCCCAGAACATCTATCTGCCTCTGCCCAGGCCCCTGCTCTATTTCCAGCCACCTGGGGAGAGCTCACCCCTCATAGGTGTTCTAAGAATCCCTACAGTGGGACAGGAGCTTTTCCAGTGCAAGCAAATGTCTTCCACTCCCTGCTTTCTATGGGCAGAGAACAAAGGGGTCTGCTACTTCAGTGGTAGAATGCTCACCTTCCATGATGGAGACCTGGGTTCGATTCCAGACAATGCACCAAACTTTTAGTTTGTTAGTAAGCTAAGCAAGCCCCACCCAGATACTCCTGAACGTGCAAAGGCCTTTTGATTTCTGAAAGTTCAGAGACAAGGACAGGTATGTGTGACTTCAGCCATCCACTTATCTGTCCCCCATCACAGAAACATGGGACAATAACCTGCTTTCCACTAATTCACCAACTATGGACAAAGTGCCTGCTCTGGGCTCAGCATGTGCAGGCACTGGACAAGGACTCTGGGAATTGACAAAATGATCATTCACTCACTGCTGCCCCCTATGCCTTACAGGTGCTCAATAAATGTTTGCTGAGGTGATGAAGAACCAGGGTGGAAGGCAGGAACCCAGAGGTCCAGCCCACCCACTGTGGAACGGGGAGACTCTCCCTAGCCCACATTTCTGGGGTGTAGAGAGGTTTACAAGAGGCTCTGGAGGGAGCAGCAGCCAAGGGTGAATGAAGTTGCTTGCCCCCATCCCAGTCAGCTGCAGAGAAACTATCTTCACTCTGCCCTTTAGATTGCCTTTGTGCCTGCGGAGTCGGAATTCCAAGGCATCCTGTCCCCGAAGGCGCTGGGGCTGCTGGAGAACAAGCTGGGCACTGAGGTGAAGAGGTAGGTGCTAGGTCTGCAGGAGTGTCTCCTTACAGAGGGAGGGGACAGGGCCACGGGACAGACAGGCTCTTCTCTCAGCCGCCTCTGAGAATGTGCTATCAGAAACCTTCAGTTCTGCAAGGATGCATTATGAGTCCCATCTTACAAATGAGGAAACCGAGGCTCAGTGATAAATTAGAGGCAGACTATATGTGAAAAGCAAGTTTAACCCTCAAGTCCACCCATGTAAGACTGCCCCTGCTACTAACAAACAAAAGAGACAGTGTAATGTGATGACCTGGGGCTTTGCCATTTATGAGCTGTGTGACTTTGGGCAATCACTTAACCTCTCTGTGCTCCATCTATAAAGTGGGGATACTGAGGTCCCTGAGTGGTACAAATAGTTTGCATTCTACTACTAACCTAAAGGTTGGCAGTTCCAATGCAACTAGAGGTTCTGTGGAGTAAAAGCCTGGCGCTCTGCTTCCGCAAAGATTACAGCCAAGAAAATTCTATGGAACATTGGGTTGCCCTGAGTGGGTATTGACACATGGCAACAGGTTTGTTTTTTGATTGAGTAATAGTACTTCACTTCTAGGGAGAGTTATGGGAGCTAATGTATACAAAGGGCTAAGAACAGCCTCTGGTGTGTAGCATGAATGAACCAGAGACTGGATCAGGCATGTTGCAGCTTCAGTCCTCTAAAAATCTTTTGATGATGAGGAGGTGTTAGGCCCTTTATACATACAAGGGGGCTTCAAAAAGTTCAGGGGGAAATTCAATTATCTTTTCATTCTGTTTTATCACAAACTTTTTGAATCCCTCTCCTCACAGACCCCAAACCCCATGAAGAGTCGATGACAGAGGTAGGACTCGAACTCAAGCCTAACTTGGCTTCAGACTTGCCTTCCTTCTTGGAGGCATTAAGTTCAAGTTCACCTGGGCACAGCCAAGAGCCCTCCAGCCCTGGAGAGGCAGGGACCAGCTTTCCCCACACCCCCTCACCATGAAGGTGTTCAGGAAGACTGGCTGCTGGTTCAGGGTCTGTGGACTTGGGCTCCAGAAATCTCTCCTTTGCTTAGAAAGTGCAAGATGGTGACAGGTTCTACTCTTGGTGTCCAGGGTTACCAAATGTCCTGAGGGAATGAGCTGGATAGATCCCAGGTGGGGCTAGGAGCCATCCCAAGCTCCATTCCAGGTCCCAGTTATACTAGGAGGACATGGTGAGAGATCTGGGGTTCAGGGATGGTCTCTACCCTGCTGCTTCCTAGCTGTGTGACCTTAGGCAGGGAAACTAGTCTCTGGACCTCATTTTCTGAGGGACACAGAGACAACGAACATGTTGGCTGGAGCTTCAGTGCTATGGCCTGGTAGCTGTGCCACCCTGGGGAAGTCAGCTAAAGTCTCAGGACCTCAGGACCTTGCAGAGTTTGGGTGAGAAGTAGCAGAATGAACTGACACCCTGACATTCCAGGAACACTCAGTAACTGTAAGCTATCATCTGTGCATTGGAAGTGAGCCCAGTGTTTATTACACAGCAAACACTTAGCAAGTGCTGACTGGACTCAGTGTCACTATTGCATCCTCACCCTTCACTTTGAAGACATCAAATAGGTCACGTCCAAACCTTGTCGCTTCATTTACGTGTCTTGCTAACCCTCGGTCTGTCTGCTCATGAGAGATGAGAAGAGACCAGAAGCCTGGAACAAGCAGGGCAGACTGAGCGCAGGATGTTTGTTGAGTGAATCTTTGACCCCTGTCTGCTCTCTCCCTCTCTGTCTTCCATACCCTCCAGCCTCCAGCCTCCCTACGTCAGGCTGTGGGAGGATGCTGCCTATGATCAGAGCCTGCCTGACTTCAGCCACCTGCAGATGAAGGTCATGGGCTACAGTGAAGATCCCCGTCCCCTGTTGGTCCCTGAACCCGGGCAGTCCCAGCCTGGAGCCTGTGATGGAGGGGAAGGCTGTCTGGTTGACTCTCAGGCCTGGATGGAGGCCACTGTGGTGGTCCACCGGGACTCAGACGAGAATGAGATAGAAAGAATCCCAGCTCAAAGCGGGTCCAGGTGAGCACATGGAGGGAGGAGTGGACACTGCCCAATCTAAGATGGAGGAAAGGGGTGTGAGGTGGCCGAGGGTGTGGTTTGGATCATTTGGGAGTAAGTCAAGGGCAGTGGGTGGGAGGGACAGGGGGCACTCCAACAAACAGCAGACACAGTGGAACAAATGAGCATGAGTTTTGGAATCAGATGGACCTGAGTTCAAGTTCTAATTCATCTGCCATATAACCTTGGCAAGTTTCTTATGCTCCCTGAGCCTCAGTTCCCCAACCTGGGAATAGCTATTCCTACAACATAGGATTTCTGTAAGGATGCAGATGGTGTGTTTAAATTCCTGTCACCCAGTGAACCCCTCCTCTCTAAACGCTCACATAGCAGGGGGTGAGGAGCCAGAGGATCTGAGTTCAAATCCTGGCTCTGCCACTGACTTACTCTGTTTCTGAATACTCACTATACATAGCAGGGGGTGAGGAGCCAGAGGACCTGAGTTCAAATCCTGGCTCTGCCACTGACTTACTAAGTGGCTTCCCACCTCCCATCTCTTTTGGAACTGAATTCCTCATTCATCCATTTATTTATTCATTCCATCAACACTGCTGGGCACTTGCTCCCTGCCAGGCCTTGCCTAGGCCCCACCCTTCAGGAGCTCTAGTCCAATGGGGGAGACGTATGGGTATGTCCCAGTGACGGGGCTGTGAGAAACTACAGGAGACGTGTGAATGACAGAGAAGGGGACAAGTGACCTGGTTTAGGTAATAGCATCATTGTTGTTCAGTGTTACTGAGTCAATTCCGACTCAGTGACACTGTATAGGGTTTCTGAGGAACAGCAGGTGGGTTTGAACTACCAACCTGTGGTTAGCTTATCATACATCACCACACTAAAATAGCATAATGTGGTTTTTGTTAAGTGCCGTCAAGTCAGTTCAGACTCATAGCAACCCTGTATAGCGTTTCCGAGAAGCAGCTGGTGAGTTTGAACTGCTGACCTTGCAGTTCAAACCGACCTTGTGGTCCAGTGCACACCAGGACTCAAAATGGCATAAGAGAAGCTCCTAGTTCTTGAACACATGCTATGTGCCCGACATTGTATTAAAAGTGCTTTGCACACATTTGCTGTAAACCTCAGAAACAACCCTAGTGAGGACAGTAGATACTCCTACTTTCCCCATGACAGAAGAGGAAACTGAGGCCCAGAGAGGTTATCAGAGCTACCCATGCCCTCATGGCCTTTGTCCCTACAGCCCCCCAGCCTGTCCTCAAGGCCCTGCACCCTTGGCTTCCTTCCAAGAAAACCTGGACATGGACTCCAGTGAGGATAGCAGCCCCAACCCATCTCTACCAAGTGGGGAGGAGCTTTGCCCACCACCACCACCAGATGCACTGGCCTGCGGGTGCCGGCTGGACCACTTCAACGACTTTGCCCTGATTGATGCCCCCACATCAGGGGACCTGCCCTCAGAGAGACCACAGCAGGATGTGGTCCTGCCCAGACACTGGCAACAGTATCCTAGGATGAAGGAGGAAGAGGCTTCAGACACAGGCATGGAGGACTCTCAGGAGGAAGATGACTTGTACTATGGGTTGCCAGATGGCCCCGGGGACCCCCTCCCAGACAAGGAACTGGATTTTGAGCCCGATGCCCAAGACTGAGATGAACCTGCTCCATGAGTTTTAGCCTGGCATGGCTGCTAACCTACATGTGACTTCAGAGGACGTCAGTTTTCTTGTCTGTAAAATGGGACTATGTGGAGATTTATATGAGATGGGGGTCCTGAGAACTCTTGGGATGCTAAAGAAATGCTGTAGGAAAGGGAGATGGTTGCCAGTTGGTTGTGGTTGCTCCAGTTGGGAATTTTCTTTGGCAAAGTCTTTTTTTTTCCCCTTCAAACTTATTCTGAATTGGGTGACAGTTTACAGAGCAATCAATTTTCTATTCAATAATTCAGACACATTTTATTTCACATTCTTTGGCAAAAGCTTTGGAGGTGAAAAAGGATTTATTGAGAAGATTTGTAGCAGCCAGGTCCCTGAAGAGCCCTCAAAACTGGCCTCTAATAGGCCAGTCTCCCCTCAAAACTGGCCTCTAATAGGGACCCTCCTTGGTGTTACATAGGGTCTCCCAATGACCTCTCAGGGGTGCTAATCCTTGCGGAACATTTTATTCACTCTGGCAGGTGGTAATTCATCTTCACTCAGAATTCCTCATGTCCTCGCTTTCCGCTTCACCCCTGTGATTCCCATTCCTCCTTTCCCAAGATGGGCGGGTCTCCCCAGGTTTGTCTTTGGTCTTTCCCACTTCACATGCTCTGCTCCTCAATTCCAAGCCTGTCCCTCCCCGCAACACACACACAAACACACACACACGCGTGCGCGTGCACACACACCCTGCTGTCCGGCCCTTGACCAAGGTGTCTACAAGGATACCTGTTCCTCTCTTACCTGCCTCTCTTCTTCCAACTCCTCCCAGGTGCCCCTCCTCTGAAGGTTTTCCCTGGACAAGTTAGCCTCGCTCCTCCGTGCCTCCTCTGGGCCTTGTACATAGATCCTGGAGTATGCCTGTCTGCCTCCCGCCCAGGGGGTATCTTTGTTTACTTGTCTTGTATTCCTCCTGCCCAGCTCTGGGCCTAGCCAGCAGAGGCAGTCACTGAGGGTGTGTGGAACTGACCGGTTTTCTGGGGATCCTCAGAGATAGCACCCCCTTTCCCACTTTCTCTCTACCTACTTGTATGCAAGCCTCCAAATGGCTTGTGTAGTGGTCACAAAACCAGGCCAAAAGCCCCCTGAGGGAAACTTCCTGCCCCCACACAATATGATGGGGCTTCAAAAAGTTCATGGAAAAACGGAATTAAAAAGTTTTGAAATGTATCCACGAAGAATTTGAAGCTTCTTCCGATACCTGCCATTAGTTGAGGACAGTAGGTAGCATGAAGCTTCCTGGCTTCACTCGTTCTGAGTCCGCTCATTTACTGAGTCTCTAGTCTGTGCCGTACACTGATCTGGAACCCCTACAGAGACTAGTTTATACGGTTGTTGCCCTAAAAGGACACACATTCCAGTGAATTTGGTGTCTTGTATGTTAGGGACAGAGGCAGAGCAGAGGCCTAGGTGGGAGAAGTGAAGTTAAAGATGACATCAGAGGACAGCCTCGCAGATATCCAGGGTCACTGAGTCCAGGGCACATAGCCCTGCTGGCCGAGCAGAGCTTTATCATACGCACTCTTGGAACAGCCGTCTGTGTCCAGCACAGTGGCTATGACACTGCCTCAAGCCAGGCCCACATACACAGAAACTTGCACCTGGCAGTGGGGGACCCTCACTTGTCAGGGGTGGCAGAGGGGGAAGGGATCCCCTGTGCTCAGTCAGAAGGGCACACCTTCTGGAACTCACTCCTCTGTTTTGCTGAGCCATTTCTCCCTCCAGCATCAAAGCCTTGGTAGTGAAGTCTGCCTTGGGGTGCATCCCCCTCTGCTGCTCTGCTGACGCGGGGACAAATGTTCCTGTTCATGGCCCCCAGTCATCAGATCAGTGCAGTGTAGCATGTCCATGTGCTGCCTGCACTGAGGCAGGAAGAGTGTGAACTGCATCAGAAAGAGCGCCAGCACAGATGGCAAAAAATCAAAGAGTTGTCAGGATTTAAAGGGGTCACCTTCCTTCACCTGGAAAATTCTTCTATGTTAAAAAAAAAAAAAAAAAGCTCATTCCCCCTCTGGGCAGGATAAATGAGGCATTCTGCTGACTGGAAAGTTCATGCCAACTTCGATGTGGTGACCGGTGGGAGCAGTGACTGCTTGGTGGTCACTCTCAGGAGTGACTCCCACTCCTGGATACAAACAGAAACAAGGGTAGATGAAGGCTCTGGCTGCCCAGGCGGGTGGGGAGTGGGTGCAGTGCCTCAAGGGGCCTGCAGAGGGCGCAAGACAGCGGAGAGAGATGGTGAGGCTGGGGCTTTGGCTAATCCTGGGGCTCCCGCCATCTTGCTTTGCCAGGAGACCCTAGCCGTAACTTGCTCAGGGCAGCTTCAGGTTAACTCGCTCTATGTTGGCTTAGTTATTAGTAGGAACTCTTTCAAATGCATCCCATTTGGCCAGTAAATAAATTAGACAATCACCCTGCTGTGGGACGGACCGTGGGCAAGAAGCCCAGTTGTCTCTACAGCCCTCAGTTTCTTGGAGTGCCCACCTTTGAATCTTTTTTTTTTTTTTTTCCCATGCATTATTGTGAATTATATAGTATTTTACATGAGAGAACTTTAGTTTTTCATTCATTCCATCGTATATAGTCTCATTACCATGGTTCCAATCCCCTCCATGCATCATCAACCGACCAAAGGGTATATCCTATAAACCTGCCCCCTACACTCCCTGTATTCAGCCATGATTGTTGATGTTATTGTTAGGTGCCATAGATTCCAACTCATACTGACCCTACGCACAACAGAATGAAGCACTACCTGGTCCTGCTCTGTCCTCACATTGTTGTCACGTTACAGCTGCCACTGTGTAAATCCACTTCATTGGGGGTCTTCCTCTTTTTTGCTGACCCTCCACTTTGCCAAGTAGGATGTCCTTCTCCAGGGACTGGTCCCTTCTGACAACATGCCCAAAGCATGAGAGACAAAGTCTTGCCATTCTTGCTTCTAAGGAACATTCTGGCTGTACTTCTTCCAAGACAGATTTGTTTGTTCCTTGGAGAGTCCATGGTACTTTCAGTATTCTTCACCATGATTACCTAATCCCCCAAACCGAAGCCAGGGCTGTGTTTCTCTTTCTTAGGTCTCACTGCCCAATGGGTCCTTCACCAGAACCTGCTAGTGACCATGGGGAGCTAGAGGCGCAGGGTTGTGGCATGCACAGTGGATTTGAGTTGAAGAGAAGCACCTACAACTTTCAGAATGTTTAAAAATCCAGGGGTGATTTTCTGATTCCTTTCCTCCCTGGTCACCCCAAGTGTTATGGTTTGCCTCACCATCTCACTACATTGTCTCAAGTCCACTATTAATGGTTTATTCCCTTGGCCTTTGCCAACATTCAGTCTCCTATCTGAATACCTGCATCCCTGGACCTTCCCTCACTAGTTGGTTGATTAACTGAGAGAGGAGCATGAAGTAGAATATGGAATAAATGTCCCCAGGGCTGGGGGATGGTGAAAGGGCAGGAGGAATGAACTTGGCAAGCTCTGGGATTCCAGATTTTAGCCATAGGCATGAGATTTGTGGGCTGGGTGGACATTCCTGTTCTTTTTCTCCCTTCTGTCTGGTTTCCTGATGGCAGGTCAGAGGGACTTTGGAAGTTTCCACTCTCTGGAGATGAAATAACCCTGGAGGGATGTTGGCTTTTTCCCTTAGCTGGGGGTGGGATAGGTGGAGGGTGTGGAGAAAGTGCGATCCTGGGGGCTGGGACTTTGGGCACTGTCTGCTGCCTGCTGGGTAATCTTGGGCAAGTCATGACCCTCTCTGGGCTTTGGTCCCTCTTCCCTAGAGTTAGTTAGATGGAGTTGGACAAAGTCCCACTTTCACTCCCCGACTCCTTGAGCACCGTGTGTCAGGCACTGTGCCCAGCATCTTACACCTCTTACCCTGTCTGGTCCTCACTTAGGAGGACAGATCTGTTCAGCCCAACTTTGCAAATGTTTGTTCTAAATCCTAGACCCTAGAGTCAGAAAGACTTGAGCTTATACTCAGCTTCTGCCAACTCTTTGCTGTGTTACATTAGACAAGTTGTTGTCCCTCTCTGAACCTCAGTCCTCATATATCCAGCATCCAAATAATTCCTCCCTCTAAGGCTATTATTCCCTGGGTGGTGCAAACAACTTTCTATTTAAGACAAAAGACTGCAGCTGGAACCTACCCAGAAGTGCCTCCAAAGACAAGCCTGGTGATCTGCTTCCCAAAGGCCATAGCTTTGAAAATGCCATGAAGCAGTTCTACTCTGACACACATGGGGTTATCCACTCAATGGCAACAAGCAGGCTATTGTGAAGGAGACTAACGGGCATAAAGCCCCTGACACGTAGGAGGTGCTCAAGCAGCATTCGTACGTATTATGGATTGAATTATGTTGCCAAAAAGTTACATTGAGGTTTTAACCCCTGTACCTGAAAATGTTACCCTGTTTGGAAATATGGGGTTTTGCTGTGTTAATGAGGACCTATCTGAGTAGGCTGGGTCCTAAACCTAATCCCCTCTGAGTTGTGTCTTATAAAAAAGGACAATAGACAAGAAGATACACACTCATGGGGACAAGACCATGGAAGAGACCAGCTGCTAGCCACGTACGGCCAAGGAGGGCCCATCCCCTGGGACTCATCCCCTGATTTGAACTTTTAGCCTCCAAAACTGGGAGACAATAAATTTCTGTTCTTTAAAGCTACCTACTTTGTAGTATTTTATTGGGGCTAACTTACTGTCTCAGTATCACTCTCCTCAATAGGACACTGGTTGAGTAGATTCGTCAGAGAGAAGATACATGTGGAATCTCTGTAAAAGGTTAAGGACACCTATGGGGATGTTGTACCAGGTGCTGAGGAGCAAGTAAGCTAAAGGCAGGCCAGTGACAAGGAGCTGAGGCAGGTATCAGTACCTCCCACGGGATAGTGAGAAGGGGACAATCCTCTGTGCAAGACAGAAGCTTGTCAGGAGCATGGGGAGGAGGAGGATTCACGGCCAAGTCCCAGAATGCAGCCAGCCAACTGATTGTGCATCTGCTGCAAAGGTGGGCGTATCTATGGAAAAGAGTACTTATGGCAATTAGTTCTTTTTTGTTTGTTTGTAAATGTTTTTATTGTGAATGGAGTGAAAGTTTACAGGGCAGATCATCAGTTTTACATTCAACAAATCATACACCTTGTTTCATTACAATGATTATAATCCCCTCAATGTACCATCAAATAACAGTATTTCTCTCTATTCATTTTAGCTCCTTTTTTTTTTTTTTTTTAAACACTCAGGGATATATAATAATTTACACCACCAAAGAGCACATTCTGCAACTCTGCCTCCTGGCTGTTAGCTCTATCCCTCTCTTCCCATGAATCTAGAGTCCTCAGCCGCTCCCCCTTTCAATGTCCCCATCCCTGCCTCCATCCCTAGTGTCGCTGCTTCTCTGGATAGGGTCCCACATTCCACTTGTGCTCTTCTCCCTTGATGGTCCTAGGGTCTTCTGTTTCTGGACTCTAAGATTAACTATTCCCCTGTTTTTGTTACAAAGCTTCTACCTTTACAATTGTGATAGTTGCAATTAGTCATGAAAACAATTACTCACTATTAAATCATATGAATCTTATCCCCATCTTTTTACTACACCTATCTAGACAATATGAAAACTATTCAGTGGGGGCTCTGCCTTCCCCACACACTATTAAACTAAACTCCCCCTTTAAACCTTCTAAGCCAGTCACTTCGTGCCTATATCAGCCCCTCATTTTAGGTAGTCTAAGTTGCCCGTCTCTATCTACCCTGTGTACTGAGGGGATAGCATTGATACTTGATGTGAAGACTCCTTCCCTCTCTGTTGGTATTTAGAGCTACTATCTCCATTAATATAGGTCAAGTTCATCAAATTGTAGCAATTTACCCTCGTGTCCTTTGTCAAGAATTGTTTTTTGTTGTAGTAGT
This sequence comes from Chrysochloris asiatica, assembly GCF_000296735.1. Classification (NCBI taxonomy): domain Eukaryota; kingdom Metazoa; phylum Chordata; class Mammalia; order Afrosoricida; family Chrysochloridae; genus Chrysochloris; species Chrysochloris asiatica. The sequence continues at coordinate 20,958,522 of NW_006408544.1, forward strand.
TGTTGTTTTTATCTTCCTCTAGTAGAGTTCTTTATTCATTGAAGAAATCTACTAGAGGAAGACCATAGAAGAATTGATGCTTTTGAGATATAGTGTTGGAGGAGAATATTGAAAGTGCCATGGGCTGCCAAAAGAACCAATAGATCTATTTTGGAAGAAGTGCAGCCAGAGTGCTCCTTAGAGGCCAAGATGGCCAAACTTCATCTCTCATGCTTCAGACATATTGTCAGGAGGGACCAGTGGCTGGAGAAGGATATCATGTTTGGTTAGGTGGAGGGTCAGAGAAAAAGAGGAAGATCCCCAATGAGACTGATTGGCCAAGTGGCAGCATCAATGGACTCAAGCGTGGCAATAATAGTGAGGTTGGCCCAGGATTGGGCAGTGTTTCGTTCTGCTGTGCATAAGGTCTCTCTGAGTCGGTACCGACTTGATGGCACCTAACAACAACAATAACAGTAGAGTTCTGGTTATCAAGCCATTGAGGCTAGGTCAAATGGGTACTATCTGAAAGTTTGGGTGTTCTTGTGCATCTCCCCTAACTTCATATCAGCTGGTTGCTTCACTCTCAGCTCTAGCCCTATGTGGGTATGTCCTTGTCCATGGGCTCAGGTGTCCCCAGGTCTCATCACACTTTGGTTGAACCAGCCCTTCCTCTTCTCTCTCTCATCTCCAGGTCAACAGAAGTCCATGGAATGTGGTCAAACTGGGAATTTATTTTTAATCAATGAATGATGTCTCACAGCTGGCAATGGGAATTGGCAATTGTGAATAGAAACTGCTTATTGGCACTCCCTCCCCCAAGTTGCACACAGGGCGCATGCCATACCTGCCATATCCTAGATACGCCTCTGATGTGGTAGGTGCTTCACCTCTCCTATCTCTTGGAATTTAATTCTCCCATCAGCCCTCTGAGGTGTGCTTCATAGTGGATGGTGTTTACAACCTCTTTCCCATATGCCACCTGGTCCACACACAGTACTAAGACTTACTAAAACACTTACTATAATGTGCTTTGGAGTCCTGGTGTGATGCTGTAGGATAAGCACTGGACTGCTAACCACAAAGTTGGCAGTTCAAACCCACCAGCTGCTCTTTGGGAACCCTATTCAAGGTTGCTATGAGTCAGAACTGACTCAATGGCACTAAACAACAGTGTGATGCTATAGGATAAGCACTGGACTGCTAACCAAAAGGACGACAGTTCAAATCCACCAGTCACTCCTTGGAAACCCTAGGCAGGGTTGCTATGAGTCAGAACTGACTTGATGGCACACAACAATGCTGGGCTCACATGAGCTCATCTCCTCCTCTAAACTGCAAGTTGTTCTTGTCATGTTGTTGTGACCCCCCCCACATGACAGAGTAAAAGTGCCTCCGAGTGTTTTCTGGATGTAATCATTACAGGAGTAGATTCTCAGGGTTTTCTTCCTGCAGTCTCTACGGGTGGATTTGAACTATCAACCTTTCTGTTAGCAGCCAAGTGCTTAACCATTGAGCCACCAAAGCTTCTTAAGGTTGGTGTACTCTTATTTTACAGATGAGGAAACAGAAGTTCAAAGAGGTTAAACACTTTCCCCGAGGTTCCAAGAAGAGCTAAGGGGAGGGGAGGAGATGCAACCACAGGGTCTCTGTCCCTGGCAGGAATTGTCCAGTTGTCCTATTCTGTCTAGTGCAGACAGAATAAAGACAGTAAGTTTCCACTGAGCACTTCCTGCTGCCTTTCCTTGTGCTACTGCAGGAGGCAGGTACACTCCTGCTCCCACACCTCCCATGGCTCCCTATTGCCTGCAGGATTAAGGGCCAGATTCTTCAGGCTAGCATTGAATCCCTTCATGATCTGACTCCAACTGCCCTTTCCAGCAGCAATGTCCACCACTTCCTACTATGCAGCAGCCACTTGAAACTTAAAATGAAAATGTCTGCTGCCTTTGCCTGGTGGTCCTTCATCCCCTTCTCTATCTCTATCACTCTTCAAGGCCTGGCTGACATGCCTCCTAAGTGCCTTTCTCTTGGGATAAGTGCACAGTGAACAGTGACAATCCATCGTGGTCAGTGTTGGAGCAGAAGGAAGCAGAGGGAACTCTGAGTCCGATCCAGAGGGAGTTAGTGAGAGCACCTTAGGAGAAGTGATTCACATAGGGCTATGTCCCCAAGGATTTACTTGGGAAGAACCAGGAGGGCAAAGACTGGGAGCCCTATGTCAACCTGCACATCCAGGGATTGACCCCTGGGTGGCTGGAGAGGACATTTGTGGGGCCTGACCATGAAAGCCTGTGGGTGCTGCCGTGGAGGGTGTGAGTTTGACACTGCAGGGACGAGGAGTCAGGGTGAAGGTGGCATGGCCAGGCTGGCATTTTAGATGGCAGGGTAAGCCCCAGAAGGTTGGCTTTATGGGGACACACTATAGCTTCCATAGAAGGAGGACATTGTAATGCTCAGAGCTGCCCAAAGAATGGGCAGTAACATCTCTGATAGTCAGAGTCATAATTTTTAACAGAGAGCGAAAAATCCGACAGGAGATAAAAATCACTCGGCGGCAACATCTGTGGCCCCATAAAAAAAGCAAATGAAATTGTGGTCAACCTCACGAGTAATCAAAGGAATGAAAATTAAAACAAGAAACCACATTTTGCTCATAACATTGGTAACGGTCTTTAAGGTTAATCATAAGGCGGTGTTGACAGTGTTGGAGGCCCAGGGCTCTTCCTATCATTGCTGGTGGGATTCAAAATGATACAATCTTTTGGAAGATTGGCCATCTGTGTTTAGTTACTGTTGCAGCAAATCTCCATCTAACAACCTGGCCTAAGGAATAAATAGAGCAGATGTGCTTCTACCTACATACATGCTGGTCGATTCTGACTCATGTATGTCTGAATAGAATTGTGCTCCACAGAGTTTTCAATGATTGATATTTTTCAGAAGTAGACCCCCAAGCATTTCTTCCAAGGCACCTTTGGGTGGACTGGAATCTCCAACCTTTCCACTAGCAACTGAGTAGTGTCAACCATTTGCAACATCCAAGTGTGTTGTTGTTGTTAAGTGCCGTCAAGTTGGTTCTGACTCCTAGTGACCCTGAATAGGGTTTCCAAGGAACCGCTGGTGGGTTTGAACTGCCAAACTTGTGGTTCGAAGTCCAGTGCTGATCCTACAGCACCACACCAGAAGTCCAACACCCATGTGTACAAAGGTGTTTATAGTGCCATTGTTTATGACAATGTAAATGTGGAAAGAATCTGAAAGTCCAGCAATGGATTGGTTCAATAATAAGGCTAGAGTTCTTAAAGGAATTGGAATACAGTTGTTAAAATGGTAACCTGCCCCACTGAATTGAATTCACGGTCCACTTCCTCATGTAGCACCACATACCTCCCTTTGTATTATTACATGTTATAAGTGTAATTTCACATTTATGGGTGAATTTTTTTTTTTTTTTTTAATTTTTACTGTGAGGTTTACATGGGAGAACATCAGCTTTACACTCATCGTATCGTATTTCGTTTCGTTGCAATGATTACAATCCCCTCCATGCACCATCAAATAACCCCAAAGGGTACACCCCACAGACCTGCCCCCCACCCTTACCCCGCCCAGGCCTCCAGCACACAGCCCTTCTCTCTTCCTGAGTTCAGTGTCCCCAGCTGCTTCATCTGTCCACATCATTGTCTCTGTCTCCATCCCTGACATCACTGCCTCTCTGGGTAGGGTCTTGCTCTCCGTTCTTCTCACTTGATGGTCTCAGGGACCTCTGCTCCTGGGCTGCAAAATCAATCACTCTCCTCCTTTAGTCAAAACACATCTACCTCTATATTTCCTACGCTCACAGTCAGTCCTGATAGCAAGTATTCATTATTGTACCACAAGAGTCTTATCCCCATTTCCTTCTGCCAGCCCGGTCCCAACAGATTAGAAATAATTCAGTGATGATTCTACCTTCTTCTACCTGTCTGGAACTAGACTCCCTCTTGAAAGCTTGTAAGCCAGTCACTTCTTGCCTTTATAGGCCTCCCCATTTGGGATAGCCAATATCTATGTTGCCCATCTCTGTCAACCCTGTGTACTGAAGGGGTGGGAGTGATCCTCTCTGTAAAGATTTGTTCCCTTTTTTGAGCTACTGCATCCATAAGTATAGGTAAAGTTCATCAAATTGTAGCAGGTTGCTCTTTCCCCGCCGCCCCCCCTCCCCGTCTTCTTTCTTCTTCTAGTTGCATTCTGATCGTCAAGCCAATGAAGCCAGGTCAAGTGGATACTATCTGCAATATGGTTGTTCTTGTGCATCTCCCCTCACTTCATATCAGCTGGATGCTTCACTCTCTACTCTAGTCCTCTGTGGCCATGTCACTGCTGTACTACTGGCCATCCAGGTCTCCACCCGGATCCATGGGGATCTATTGAATGTGGCTGGGCTTAGCTCGCAACTTCATTGCTGTCCCCCCCCCCCGCCCCCTTCCCTTATTGGTGACCAACAACGGTAACCACCACATGCCTGTTCATGTATTCTCCTTGAGTCTCAGTCTTGGAAAGGGGTTTGCTCTGAGGGGTCCTGACCACTTGCCTTGATGGCTCCCAGGTGAACAGCTTACTTGTTCTTACAGTAATCAGTCAGACTGTCATTATTGTTTCAGATTTTTCCTGCCGGTCTTTCTTTCACGAAGTATCTTCTGTTCTTCTAGCCACTCCAGGCTGGTCTACTCGTCCTTTTCCGTGGAAATTTCCTACATCATTCGGTTCCGGATGGGATTCTGGATTCCACCTATGGTCTTGTGCAATGTAAAGGCTCCACAGGAAGCCTCTTTCACTGGGCAGCTTCTAGCCCCCTTTAAGGTATTCCAATCAATTATAGGCTGAAGGTGGGCTCACAAGCTTTCTGTAGTGATGATTCTGGCTATTCCTTTCTCTCCCCACTCAAGTGTCTATTTTACAATGGTAGGCAAGGGAAACCAAGATTCAAAAGACAACCAAGCATCTTAACACTATTCCCCTCTTTTACCCCTCAAACCATGCCTCAATCCCTGTATCCTGGAGCCCTGTTGTTCCAAGGCTGTGAATACATCATCATTTACCTCTGTCCCACTTAGCCCATGTGAACTTGCCTAACTATTCTCCCATCAGCCTTGTTCTTCCATTCCCCTCCGTCTTCTTGTGTATTGCCACACACACACACACACACACACACACACCCGTGCTATCCTGTGTCTATTCCTTACCCTGTGCTCTATCTTCCCCTCTCTCTCTCCCCTCCTCTCATCCCATATGTCCTGGTAATGAGCAAATATATATATATATATAATTTTTCTTTTCCCATTTTATTGTAGGTTCTTTTTCTTATTCTTTTACAATAATGGTCCTATGCAGTATTTCTCCTTTTGTGACTGACTAATTTCATTCAGCATAATGTCCTCAAGGTTCATTTGGTTTATGCGGTGCCTTGCAGCTTCCTTGTTGTTCTTCAAGGTAGCATAGTATTCCATTGGATGTATGTACCACAGTTTGTTTATCCGTTCTTCAACTGATGAGCACTTAAACTGTCTCCATTTTTTGCTATTGTAAATAGTGCTGCTATGAACATTGGTGTGCATATATATCTATCTACTTGTGTAATGGCTCATATTTTTTGTGGGTAAATACCAAGTAGAGGAATTGCTGGGTCATAAGATATTTCTATTTCTAACCTTCTGAGGAAGAGCCATATTGCTTTCCAGAGAGGTGGGACCATTTTGCAATCCCACCAGCAATGCAAGAGTGTCCCAGTCTCTCCGCATCCTCACCAGCATTTATTGTCCTCTACTTTTTTCATCTTTGCTGTTATTGCTGGTGTGAGATGATATCTCATTGTTGTTTTGATTGGCATCTCTCTAATGGCTAGTGATCATGAACATTTCTTCATATGTTTGTTGGCTGCCCGGATCTCTTCCTTGGTGAAGTGTCTGTTCATGTCTTGCACCCATTTCTTAATTGAGTTATTTGTCTTTTTCTTGTAGAGGTGTTGTAGCTTCTTATATATTTTAGAAATGGGTCCCTTGTCTGATGTGTCGTTGCAAAAGATTTTTTCCCATTCTGTGGGTTCCCTTTTTTCTCTTTTGATGAAGTCTTTTGCTGCACATACATTTTTAATTTTTAGTATGTCCCAATCATCTATTTTGTCTACTTTTGTTTGTGTACTTTTCAAAATGTTTGGTAATTTGTGTATTCCCTGTATTAGAGCCCTCACATTTGTAACTATTTTTTCCTTGATGACTTTCATAATTTTGGGATTCACATTTAGGTCTTCAAACCATGCTGAGTTGGTTTTTGCATAGGGCGAGAAGTGAAGGTCTTTTTTCAATCTTTTGCATATCGCTTTCCAGTTCTGCCAGCACCATCTGTTAAAGAGACTATCTCCTCCCCATGTAACATACCTACGCAATTTGTCTAAAATCAGTTGGCTGTATGTGGATGGGTTAATTTCTGGCTTCTCGATTCGGTTCCATTCATCAATGTATCTTTCATTGTACCAGTACCGGGCGCTTTTGACCACTGTAGCCATGTAGTAGATTTTGAAATCGGGGAGTGAGAGGCTTCCAACCTTGTTCTTCTTGAGCAGTGCTTTGCTTATCCTGGGTCTCCTTCTTTTCCATCTCTTTGAAGACTGTTGGTGGAATCTGGATTGGGATTGCATTATATGTGTAAATAGCTTTGGGAAGTATTGACATTTTCATGATGTTGAGTCTTCCTATCCAGTAACATGGTATGTTCTTCCACTTTTGTAAGTCTCTTTTGGTTTCTTGTAGTAGTAATTCTGTTTTGTATAGGTCCTTTGTTTCTCTGGTTGCATTTATTCATAAATATTTCATCCTTTGTGCGGCTATTGTAAATGGTACTTCTTTCCTAATGTCTTTTTCAGCGCTGTCATTGTTACTATAGAGGAATCCGACTGAATTTTGTTTGTTGATCTTATACCCTGCCACTTTTCTGAATCTTCCAATGAGGTCTACAAGCTTTTTCACTGAGTTTTTTTTTGGTTTCTATGTATAGGATTACATCGTCTGCAAATAGAGAGAGTTTTATTTCCTCTTTGCCAACTTGGATGCCTTTAAATTCCCTATCTTGCAGTATAGCTCTGGCTAAGACTTCCAAAACAATATTGAATAGGAGTGGTGACAAAGAGCATCCTTGTCTGGTTCCCATTTGGGTGGGAAGGCTTTCAGTTTCTCTCCATTAAGAGTGATGTAGGCTATTGGTTTTGCATATGTGCTCTTGATATGTTGAGGAATTTCCCTTCTATTCCCACTTTATTGATGGTTTTTATCAGGTGGATGTTGGATTTTGTCAAATGTATGGGTGAATTTTTTTTTTTTTATCACTTTCTGTATGATGCCAAGCTCAGTGAAGGCAATGACTCTGCCTATTACGTTCATCATTGTATCTTCAGTGCCTATATAGGTTCCTTGAATACCCTACACACTCAATAAATAGTTGTGGACTGAATGGTGAAGTCTGCTTTCCTAACAAGGGAAGATGTTTATGATCCATAACAGAAAGAAGGAGAGCAGTGTATAAAGCAGGATGCATGCTATAGCTCTTAGTTTCCTTCTTTCTTGATTTGTGAGATGGGACCACATGCCCACTACCAGTTCATAAATTATGATTGATCCAAAGCCAGTCATAACAATCAAATTCTTCACTCTTGCAGGGTCTATTAGACATAGTTTTGAACAATGAGAAATCCATTGGGATGTATGTCAGAAAAAAATTTGTTTTCCTGATGAAAAGACAGAATTGACTAGCTTTGTGGGACGTGAATACAGATGGAGCTGCTGGAGCTGCAGCAACTGTGGTGTAAGCCTGAGGGAAATACCAAGAGAATCACAAAGATGCTGGATCTGACATTGTTATGCTGGTGAACCAAGGCCAGCATCAACTGGTCTTCTAGCTATAGTATGTGAGGAAAATGAATCTCTGTTTGTTTACTGTATGTGAACCTGCACTCCCAACAGATCTTTAAAGAGTTGTTAGCTTCAGGTGAGTTGACACTGGCTCATAGCAACCTTATGTACAACAGAAAGCAACCCTGCTCAGTCCTGCTTCACCTTCACAATCACCAGGATGTCCAAGTCCATCACTGAGGAAACTGTACCATTCCATTTCATTGGCTCGCTACATCACCATGATGCCATCCTTGTTGTTAGTTGCTGAGGTGCTGATCCCAACTCATGGTGACCTCATGTGTGCAAAGTAGAACTGCTCCATAGGGTTTTCAAGGCTGTGACCTTTCAGAAGCAACTCTCCATACTAGTCTTCCAAAATGCCTCTGGGTGGATTTGAGCCTCCAACTTTTGGGCTAGCAGTCAAGTACTTAACTGTTTACGGCACCAAGCAGTGGTGCTAATTCCATTAAAAACAAGCAAGCAATATTAGTTCCTAGAAAGTAGTTCCTGTCCATTTTATCAATGAATTTGAAAAAGCTAGATGTCAGTCTAGAAGTCTTAATGTGGTGCTATCCGACAGGCACTGGATTACTAACTGTAAGATTGGCAGTTCAAAACAACCAACTGTTCATTGGAAACCCTGTACAGGGTCACAATGAATTGAAACCAACTCGATTGCACTTAACAACGCAAGATGACAGTCTAAGGTGGCTTTGTGGGCTAAGCATTTGGGCTGCTGACTGCAAGGTCGGTGGTTCAAACCCATCTGCCACTCACTCCATGGGAGAAAGATGAGGCTGTCTGTTCCTATAAAGATTTACAGTCTTGGAAACATCATATAGGTTTGAGCTATAGAGAGCCCATACAAAATAATTTATGATTTCAACCTTGTGAGGAAAATGATTGAAAATGGGCCAGGAACTGAGCCCCTCAGGTTGGAAGGCACTCAGATGATGACTGAAGAACAGCTGCCTCTTTGATGACGCGAATGGAGTAAAGCTTTCTGGACTTTCATTTGCTGCTGAAGCATAACTCAAGATGAGGAGAAACAGTTACAAATATTCCAAGACTTTGTGAGGAGAAATGACCATCAGACATCATCAGTGAGGCCATGGAGCACTGCCACTCGGTCATGCAGACTCAGTTCTGGCCACACCTGACAGTCCCTCCTCTCTTCCCAATGTCCCATAGGCTTGACCTCTAGAGCCTCTAGTTCCCAGCCTTGGCATGTTCCTCAGTTCACATTGGCCTGGCTACTGCTAAGTAAGTTCTGGACCAGCAGCAGGTGGGGCTGGGAAGGTCTCCAGATATGGCCTCTGAACTGGGTTCTGGGCAGGGGCCACAGGACGAGGAGCAGCTGCAGGATTGGCATGTGGGCCTGACAGGTGGATCACACCTGTATTGGCTATAAACACAGGTTTACATGAACCATCTCTGCCCACAACAAACCCAGGATTAGCACTCTGAAAGTCACCCTGCAGGAGAGCAGAGCAAAGAAGGAAAAAGAAAGCCCACAAAGGGAATAGTGTTGGTGCTCTGTTCCCAGAGCTGTCTGGGGAGCCAGGCTCCCATAGTTGGGTTTCTTCCATGTTCCCAGTGGGGCTGTTCTTAGCCATTTACACGGCTCACTACTCTCAGGATGAAGCGTCTCCTGGAGGAGACACAGGACTCGGACACCAGCACATGTGACAAAGATCACTTAGGGTCGCAACATTCGTCGGAGGGGAGATGGAACTATCAGGGCTGGTTTTATAACAGCGTTCTCTCCAACAACATGACCTGCCTCCCTTTTCCTTTTTTGTGTCTCAGTCACTCTTTTCTCTTCCCTTATTCTCTTTGCCTTTGCCTCCTTCACCCTTGCAAGCTCAAGTCATCTGCCCAAGCCTCAGTGTTCTCATCTGTATAAGAGGCCAGTCAGTGCCACCCTCCTGTCCAGGGAGACACTTAGATCACATTGCCTAGGCTAAGGGATCAGGATCCTCAGCTCTGACAGCTGGCCACCTTTTTTTTTTTAAGTTTTTATTGTGAACTGAGTGACAATTTACATGGTAGAACATCGGCTTTACACTCATTCTATCATATTTTATTTCATTGCAATGATTACAATCTCCTCTATGCATCATCATTCAACAGTATTTGCTTCCATTCCCTGTTTTTTGTTTTTCTTTTTTTTGAGGGGGGAAGGGGAAAGGTACACAGAAACACTCAAGAATGTATAATAATTTAAACAACCAAAGGCAGCCAGTCACCTTTCAGTCAACTTTATGTCCCTGTCTGGAGACAGTGGCCTTGACTGTCAAAGCTCCCTGTCCACAGGAGAGACAGACACACAGAAGTGTCAAGTGACTCTTTCATTCCCTGTGAGCTCTACCTGACCTTAGTTTCCTCACCAATATCGTGGGACAGCAGCCCTGCTTGCCTGCCTCATAGGGTTGATACTGGTGAAGCCCAGGGAGGGAGCCGGGGAGGGGAGGGAAGGCCCAGGGAGGAGACAGCATGGAAAGAGAGTTCTTGCTGCGTTTTGACCCTCCTCACAGGTCGGGATGACTGGCTTTTCTGCCCCATTATCGCCTGACCAAGAGGTGATGATATTTGGTGTGAGAGCTAATGGAACCTAAAGCCGACAATGACCTGGGCCTCTGTTGCCTGCGGCCCTGAGTCTGCTGGGAATTCTTTCCTTTCACCCTCCCCTTGGGCATTTGGTGCAAGGTGGGTGCACACCCTGACGCCTTTAGCTCCAATGCCAGTTCTCTGACAGAGTGTGGTGTTTGTGTGAGGAGGGGTAGAGCTACCCTCTGGCTATCCCTCCAGATAAGGCTGATGTTGTGCAGCCTCCTCCTTTTGTCTGTACTTTTGAAAACATAACACACTTTCAGGTCTGTCATCTCATTGGGTCTTCCATCTCCTTGATGAGGTTTTTTGTCCCCATTTTACTGATGAATAAACTGAGGCTCAGAGATGGAAGGGACTTGCCAAAGTTCATGTGGCAGAGCTGGGTCCTATCCCAGGGTCCTTTTTCTGTCCCATGTGTTGCTCAGGTTCATCTATTCTGCCTCCACAGCCCCCAGCCCTGTGAGGCTCCCCCACCACAGCCACTGCCCCTGCCCCCTGGGGTTCCTCACTGCCCCACCCCCTCCACACCTCACTGGAGGGATTCTTCTAACTGGTTGTTGTTGTTAGGTGTCATCAAGTCAGTTCTGATTCATAGCGACCCTGTATAGGGTTTCTAAGGAGCGGCTGGTAGGTTTGAACCACTGACCTTGCAGTTAACAGTCCAGTGCTTATCCTACAGTACCACATCAGAACTCTAAAGCCAGTCTTCCCAAACAGGGATATGAAGTGGACTTAAAGGTGGCCTCAGCCATCAGAGCTCCCTGTACACAGAAATGGCCACATCCCCTGGTGCCAGGAGCCAGGGGGAGGAGCACAGGGGAGAGTTCAGGGAGTGCTGCCTGGAGGAGGCAGCCTGGAGGTGGGTCTTGAAGGCTATGCAAGAGTTACCTGGTGAAGAATGCTGACTAGGGCTTTCCAGAAGGTGGGGACAGGACAGACATGGACTACAGACAATACTACACAATTGCCAAGTCAATTGGAGGATCCCCCGCTTTGGCTGCCTCAGCGTCTCCCAAGGAGCTTATAAAATCCAGATTCCTGGGCCCACCGTTGTCACAGGTGTGTCCCCCATTCTTACTCCTACCCACCCCATGACCAGGCCTCAGGGGTCTCTGGAACAGCACCAGCAGGACTAAGGAGGATTTGTCCAGAGCAGTGCACACAGAGTTCAGGGGAGCTATGGGGCACTGGGGAGGGGGATGTGGAGTGAGCCTTTTAGGGGAGGAGCCCTGGTGGTGCTGTAGGATCATTACTGGACCTGGAACCACAAGGTGAGTGGTTCAAACCCACCAGCAGCTCCTCAGGAGAAAGATGAGGCCGTCCGTTCCTGTAAAGATTTAGTCTCAGAAACCCTGTGTAAGGAAGCTATGAATCCGAATAGACGCAATGGCAGTGGGTTTGGGTTTAGTAGGAGAAGGTAAGGAACCTTGATGGTGCTATAGGTTAAACACTGGATGGCTAACTGCAAGGTCAGTGGTTCAACCCCCAGCCAATCTCAGGAAAAAGATAAGGCTGTGTGCTCTTGTGAAGACTTGCAGTCTTGGAAGCCCTGTCAGGAACTCTGGCAATGCAGTGGTTACATGTTGGGTTGCTAACTGCAAGGTCAGCAGTTTGAGTCCACCTGGTGTACCTTGGGAGAAAAATTAGGCTTTCTGCTCCCATAAGGATTCTCAGCCTTAGAAACCCTGTGCAGAGTTGGAACCGAGTCAAAGGCACACAACCACCACCACTGTGAGTCAGGATGGACTTGATGGCAGTGGATGTAGTGTTTTGTTTTGTTTTTGGTAGAAGGATGTAAGGTTGACAAAGGGAGTTTTTGTTCTATTTTGTTTACTTGTGAAGGTTGGAAGAGATCTGAGCTGCTCAGAGGCGGGAGTGGGATGGGGAGAAATGAAAGTGTGAAACAGAGGTCACATCCAGGAGGAAGCTGTGGTAAAGATGGGGTATTGGGGAGGGTCCCCCTTGACCCTCTGGACATCTCTTCTCTCTACACCTGTAGGGAGAAGGGGGCATCAGGAAGATGAGAGTTCAAGCCGACTGGCCTTTATTTCATCCATGAAATAATAGGCCCTGTGGAGAGAGGCGTGGAAGCCAGTGGAGTGTGGTGGTAGGTCTGGAGGTCCTGGGAGTGGGGTGGGGGACCCTGGGAGCAGTGGAAGGCATTCCTGAGGCTGGGGATCATTGTTCAGAGCCTCCCAGAATTCCCTAGACACAGGAAGGGGTTGCCCTTGCCTTGGACTCAAAAATCATTTAAAATGATCCCCATCCACTGTTTCCAGTCTCCTATCCCAGCATGCCACACCAGCACTCCATCCCATCACAGCTGAACCCCAAATCCTGAGACCCCTTCTCCAGGAAGCCTGCCCAGATCCAGTGTCCATCCAAATGGGCTCCCACAGCACCTTGCCTGTTCCTTCCTTGTCTGGGGCTCTCCTCAGGCTTCTACCACGGCCTGCCTCCTGTGGGCTCATTGAGGACAGGGGCAGGTTTTGACTCAGTTTTGGAACTAGAACAGGGAGTCAGTGATTTCTGGGCTCTGTCTGGCCTGGCCAGTCAGCTGGTGGGTTTTCTCACTGGCCTTTGGGTGCCCTCTGCTGGGGCAGGTGGGTATGACCATTGATTGCTCCAGGCAGCCAAAAGATCCTTCTTTCTCTTGCTGCAATTCTTTCACTGTGCTTTTGGGAAATCCTGCCCCTTCACAAAACCAAAAACCAAACTGTAGCCATTGATTTCAACTCATGGAGACCCCATGTGTCTCAGAGTAGAACTTCTCCACAGGGTTTTCTTGGCTTTAATCCTTTTACAAAAACAAATCATCAGGTCTTTCTTCTGCATCACCCATCACCAACAACCGTCTTTCCTCAACCTCCTATCAGAACATTTAGTCCTCAGACTAAAGTATTATTGTTCCCACAGTCCTTTATTCCTTACCCTTGGGCCTGTGATGGGGTTGGGATCCTCCCTACACCTCATTACTGACTCTAGATCTTGCCCTCCATAAATGTTCTACGTGGAAGTTCCTGGCATCTGAATACACTCAGGGCCACTACTCCCTCATCCACCTGGCTCATAGTCACGCTCCCAGCACTGGTCCTGCCATCATTCCAGATGACTTCAACATCCACATAGACGGCCATCCTCACTCTTATCTCCTCCACCTCCAAAGACCTGGCCACCAGCCATCAGCCACTCACTCCCATCATTTGACTCTTGACTTCTTCTCTCAAATGGTACCTACAATCACTCCAGAACGTCCACTTCAAACACCCTCTTCTGACCACCACTTTCCCTTTCTCCAGTTCATTCCCAGCACCAACATTCCTCAGCCACATCCACACCTAACAACTACCACCCTGATGCTGCCAAAACTCTGTCTCTCACACCTCACAGCTTAGACTTCAGGGTCCATCCTTAGATCCACTCCCTCTTCTCCCTTGCCTCACTCTTGGTTACACTCACAAGGCAAAAAACCCAGCCCTGGTCAAAGACCATGGACTCTACTTCTCCCAGGAGGCTGAGCCTGGCAAGTGAGCAGCTCACATGTTTTCTGGCTTCACTTAGTTGACAACCACAAGGCTATCCTACAAACCCACTCGTATCCTGAGTCCAGTAGCTCTTTCCAACATTTCTTTTTATTTTCGGTTAATTCTTCGCCCAACTTAATACATATCTACTCACCCTGTGGTTAGAAATTTATCCTCCATTCTCCTCTTACCCCTGGCAACCATCGAAGATTTTTTTTTATTTTTAATTTTAATAAGCGTTTACTTAGTGACTTTTTTTTTTTTTTGGCTTAAAATTCATCACAACTGTTAGGTACTATTTCTGTCTTAGACTTACTGAACAAATCAATATTTAAATATACAGAGAAAGAGATTTGCTTCAAGGAATTTACTCACATAATTGAGGGGAACTGGCAAGTCCAAACTCTGTAGGTCAGGTGACAGACTGAAGACTCCTGAAGACAGGGAGAGTTCAGAGTAGAGTTCTGCCAAACTATCTACGTACTTTCTTCTTCTTCTTCTTTTTAAAGTTTTTATTGTGAATTGAGTGATAGTTTACATGGGAGAACATCAGTGTTACACTCATCCTATCATGTTTTGTTTCATTGCAATGCATCATTATTCAACAGTATTTGCTTCTATTCCCTCCCTCTGTTGTTGGTTTTTTTTTTTTTAATGTACACAAAAACACTCAGGAATATGTAATCATTTAAACAATCAAAGGGCACATTCTGTATGCCTGCAGCAGTCTTTCTCTTTCCATGAGTCTATAGAGTAGTCACTGTAATTTTCAGGCATTCTTTATGCATGCTACAAATATTAACTACTTTAAGCCTCATATAACTCTGCGAGGTTGGTTCTATCATGATTCCCTTACCTAGATGAAGGACTTTGTGTGAAGAGACATCTACAAGTCAAGGCACTCCTGGCACTACCAGAAACCGGGAGAGATAGGAAGGATCTTTCCCCTGAGACTTTGAAGGGACGACAGCCTGGGAAGCATGTTGATTTGGTAGTCTCCAAAACCATGAGAGAGTAGATTTCAGGGCTGAGAAGTCACACGTGTTGTGATGCATTGTTACAGCAATCCTAAAAAACTCCTTGTCTTCTTGAGAAATTGCACCAGTCTTAGGCTGGATTCTCTAGTGAAGTCAAACCTGAGAGGCCCATATA
This sequence comes from Chrysochloris asiatica, assembly GCF_000296735.1. NCBI lineage: Eukaryota > Metazoa > Chordata > Mammalia > Afrosoricida > Chrysochloridae > Chrysochloris > Chrysochloris asiatica. The sequence goes on from NW_006408544.1 coordinate 20,973,718, forward strand.
TACATACATATATGTTAGGCTGGGGACTTCTCTTGACTACATAACTGCAGAGGTTGATGGACCCAAGATTGTCAAGTCAAACGGCAGGCTTCTGGCTGCAGAGGTGAATGAATCCAAGGTCAGCAGGTAAGATGGCAGATTGCTGACAACTGCTAGGATGGGTGGAATAGGCAGGCCATTGATTCAAATGTAAATAAAGAACCAGAGGTTAGATGACAAGCCAGAGGAAGGATTCAGATGCAGCAGAAAACAAGCAAGCTTTGCAAGAGTGTCCACATAATATTGGAAGCAGGCCACACCCCTGAGGAAACTCCCTTTCAATTGATTGGTTGCTCATAAGTGATCTCATCAAAGATCATTATATTAGATCTCATCCTGGGGGATTACTATGTCTTAACTGCAAACCACTGAGAATCCTGGCACAGCCAAGTTGGCCCACATCCCTAACCATCACCCACCCCTCTCCTGTGATAGCAGCTTTCCTTCTCTGCTCTCACCAGCCTCCCATCTAGGGGAAAAATGCAAAAACTTTTGTGCCTCATACTTTCTCTGGCTATCACCCATTTCCTGCTCCCTTTACAGGAAAATTCCTTGAAAGAGCTATCTGACGGCTGTCTTCAGTTCCTCCTCCTGCATTTTCTTTATAGCCCTCTTCATTTGGTCTTTTGCTTTCACAATTTCAGCAATCTCAGCATGGTTCAGTCTGATCACTGGATCTGGTCACCTGATCTGCTCAGCCCATTTTCCATCTCCACTTGACTTGACCCATTGTCGGCATTTGGAGCAGTTAGACACTGCCCCCTTCTGGACATACAATATTACAACTTGAGGCCTGAACATTTTCTTCAGTTCTTTCAGCTTCAGAAATGCCAAGAGTGTTCTTTCTTTTAGGTTTTGGTCTTTGCATATTTCATTATAATACTTCACTTTTTCTTCTCTACTTGCCCTTTGAAATCTTCTGCTCAGCTATTTTATTTGATCATTTCTTCCTTCTCTACATTCTAGAACAATTTTCGGAGTCTCTTCTGCCATCCATTTATTTTTCTTTCTTTTCTTCCTTCCTTTTCTTTTTAATGACCATATTGCTTTCTTCATGTATGAGGTCCTTGATATCATTACACAAGTCATGTGGTCTTCAATCATTAGTGTTCAATGTGTCAAATCTATTCTTGAGATAGTCTCTAAATTCGGTGGAATGGTGTGGCACTGTAGGACAAGCACTGGACCACAAGGTTGATTTGAACTGAAAGTTCAGCGGTTCAAACTCACCAGCTGCTCTTCAGAAACCCTATACAGGGTCACTATGAGTCAGAACCAACTCCACGGCACACAACCACCACCACCATGAGTCAGAATGGACTGGATGGCACTTAACAACAACAACAACAACAATGCTCGTGATAGTTAAGATTTTGTGTCAACTTGACTGAACCAGGGTTCCCAGTGGCTTGGCAGCTGATATGTGGTTATCTCCATGGTGAAATCTAATACAGGCATAGTTAACTCTATGATGATTGGCTATAAGCAGCCAATCAATTGAAAGAATGTTTCCTGTAGAGTGTGGCCTACTCCCAATATAATGGACACGCAGGAAAAGCTTGCTATTCTCCACTGGGGACGTGGTGCTCTACAATGTAAGCCATTTCCATGACATAAACTTCTCTTTATACATATATAAGTTTCACTGGTTTTACTTCTCTAGAGAACCCAACCTAAGACAATACTCAAGACCATACTTTGACTCTTTTGCTCTAGTCTTTGTTTTCTTCAGCTTCAACTTGAACTTGCCAATGAGCAATTATTGGTCTATCCCACAGTCAGCCTCTGACCTCATTCTGACTGATGATATTAAGCTTTTCCATTATCTCATTCTACAGAGGTAGTTAATTTGATTCCTGGGCATTCCATATAGTGAGATTCACATGTATAGTTGCTGTTTGTGTTGTTGAAAAAAAGACATTTTCCAATGAATGAGTGTTGGTCTTACAAAATCTATCTTGTGTCCTTTCTGTCAACCACTGATCCTTCCTCTTTTTTTCTAACTTCTGCATTACAATCACAAGTCATTATGAATGCATCTTGATTGCATGTTTGATCAATTTCAGGCTGCAAAAATTGGTAAAATTCTTTAATTTCTTCATCTTTAGCAGTAGGATTTGTTGCATAAAAATTTGAATGATAGTATTAACTGTTCTTCTTTGTAGGTATGTCAATATTATTCCATCACTCACAACATTATACTTAAGAATACAGCTTTTTAATATATAATTTATTAAATATAGGTATATCACTGTAGGGTAAACATTGGACTGTTAACTGTAGGGTTGGCATTTCAAACCCACCAGAAGCTCCATGGGAGAAAAGTGAGGCTTTGTGCTCCCATAAAGATTTACAGCCTCAGAAACCCTATACGGGATCACTGTGAGTCAGAATCTATTAGATGGCAGTAGGTGTGGTGTTTTGATTTTATATACACATTATTCACCATTGGTGGTAGCAAACTGTTAGTATAAGAAAGATTGGATTATAGGGTGTTTCAATAAGCTATGAGAGAGAATACAAAATTATGGGTATGTTGGAGCACGCAAATAGATTGATACTCAGGTTCTATCAAGGGGCAGCCATGTAAGTAGTGATTCAGTACTATTGAGATTTAGCAGCAGGACTTTTCAGTCATTGGGGTGAGAAGAAGATGAATGGATTTTAAGAAGATGGCAAACCTCATCCCACAGGAACCTGAGAACACGTAACTTTGGGCAATGGGATTAAAAAGTAAGTGGAAGGCAGCATGGTGGGGAAAAGCTTAAGTTGGGCTCCTTTAGGTGACAGAAAGTCAATTGCACAAGTGAGCTGCAAGGCTGAAGACAGATTTGCAGCAGTATCTGCTGTGTGTTGACCTTGCAAAATATGGGACAGAGCTATTTCTTGGTCCACAGGTACCATCAGGATTGTTCTTTGAGAATGAGGCCAGCCTGACTCTTTAGCAGGAGTTCAAAGAATTCAAAGTCAAGGACAAATGAGATTCCATGCTCTAAACCTATTGTTGTTGTTACATGCCATCGAGTTGGTATCAACTCATAGTGAACCTATACACAACAGAATGAAACACTGTTTGGTCCTGGGCCAACATCACAATTGTTGCCACGCTGAGCCCACTGATGCTGCCACTTTGCCAATCCATCTTGATGGGGGGTTGTCCTCTTTTTCTCTGACCCTCCACCTTACCAAACATGATATCCTTCTCTAGCGATTGGTCCTTCCTGACATATGTCCAAAGTATGAGAGACGAAGTTTGGCCATCCTGGCCTCCAAGGAGCACTCTGGCTGCACTTCTTCCAACACAGATCTGTTGGTTCTTTTGGTAGTCCAGTATTCTTCCTCCAGCACCATAACTTATTTTGGCACTTTCAGTATTCTCCTCCAACACCATAACTCAAAAGCATCAATTCTTTTACAGTCTTCCTTATTCACTGTCCAGCTTTCGCATGCATGTGAGGTTATTAAAAATACCATGGCTTGGGTCAGGTGCACCTTAGTTCTCAAGCTGACATCTTTGCTCTTCAACACTTTAAAAAGGTCTTGTGGAAAAAAGCATCATCTGATACAATTCGATAAACTTGACCTAACCTATAAATGCAGTAGCTCAAAAGAGGAAACAAATCCCTGCTGCAAGAACTATTCCCACCCCCTTCATACAAAGAGTAGACAGGGATGGGCGTCTTGAACATTGGCTACCCAAAATGGGGGGAGGGATACAAAGGTAAGAAGTGACTGGCTTACAAGCTTTCAAGAGGAACCTAGATCCAAAGGACGTGGTGGAAGGTAGAGTCTCCAGTGAATACTATCCAGCCTGTCCAGGAAGGGCTGATGAGACGAAATACAGATAGGTCTCTTGTGATACAATAGTGAATAATTGTTATCAGGATTGATTGTGAGGGTTGGAAATCTAAAGGTGGACATTTTGTAGCAAGGAGGGGAGTGTAGTCTAGGAGTAGAGGGCCATGGGACCATCAATGGAGAAAAGCAGAGAGCGGGACCCTACCCAGAGAAGCAGTGAGGCCTGAGATGGAGGCAGAGAAGATGACGTGAAGAGATGGAGTGGCTGGGGACTTGGGATCCAGAGAGGAAAAGGGGCTGAGGACTGTGTGTGGGGAGGGGAAGCAGGCTTACAGGGTACACCCTTTGGTTGGGTGAGGATGCATGGACGGGATGGTAACTATGCCAATGAAACGATGTATGATAGAATGAATGTAAAACTAATGTTCTCCCATGTAAACTATCACACAATTCACAATAAAACATTTATTTAATATAAATAAATAAATAA
>NW_006408544.1:20978224-20991867 GCF_000296735.1 Chrysochloris asiatica
AGGATTTTTGTTTTCTTGACATTGAGATGCAATCCATACTGAAGGCTGTGCTCTTTGATCTTCATCAGTAAATATTTAAGTCTTCTTCACTTTCAGCAAGCAAGATTGTATCATCTACATATTGCAGGTTGTTAATGAGTCTTTCTCCAATCCTGATGCCACATTTTTCTTCATATAACCCAGCCTTTCAAATTATTTGCTTAGCATAAGCCTGAATAAGTATGGTTGAAGAATACAACCCTCTCACACACCTTTCTTAATTTTAAACCATTCAGTGTTCCCATGTTCTGTTTGAACAACTGTCTCTTGGTCCATGTACAGATTCCTCATGAGAACAATTAAGTGTTCAGGAATACTCATACTTTGTACTTCAAGATAGATCTTGAAATGTTCTTTTTGACAGTGAATGCGATACCATTCCTCTACAATTTGCCATGCTTTACGTAGTACATCATATGTTGGTCCTGTTCAAAATGGTCAATACCTGTCCATTTCAGTTCACTAATGCCTAGGATATTGATGTTTATGCATTCCATTTTATTTTTGACAACTTTCCATTTTCCTAGATTCATACTTTGTACATTCTACATTCTGAATATTAATGAATAATTGCAGCTGTTTGTTCTCATTTTGAGTGTGCCCCATCAGCAAATGAAGGTAATGAAAACTGCTCCATTCATGCCATTAAGGTCACCTCTATTTTGAGGAGGCAGTTCTTCCCCACTCATATTTTGACACCTTCCTATCTGAGGGGCTCATCTTCTGTCACTATATCACACAGTGCTACGCTACTATTCATAAGGTTTTCAATGGTTAGCTCCATTCAAGGGATTCACCTCTTCTTCTTTCTAGTCTGTCTTAATCTGGAAGTTCCATTGAAAGCTATCCACCATTGGTGGCCTTGCTGGTATTTGAAATACTGGTGGTATAGCTTCCAGTATCATTAATAACACACACGCTACCACAGTACAACAAACTGACAGATAAGTGGTGGTTGTACCACTTAGGAAACTTAAAATACCTTGTCTACAATACCTCTCACTCGTCGGTCAGTTTGTCCACTCTAAAGTCTTCAAAAGAAGATAGAAAGAATATACAATGTCACTGTACCAAAAAGAAATGGTCTCTGTTCAGCCATTTCAAGAGGTAGCATATGATCAAGAGGCAATGATATTGAAGGAGGAAGTCCAAGGTACATTGAAGGAATTGGCAAAGAACAAGGCACCAGGAATTGATGGAATAAAAATTGAAATCTTTCAACAAACTGATGCAATACTTGAGACACTCACTCACCTATGACAAAAAATTTGGAAGACTGCTATCTGGCCAACTGATTGGAAGAGAGGTGACCCAATGGACCCAATGCAGAAATCATCGGACAATATCTTTGATACCTCATGTGAGTGCAGTTTTACTGAAGATAATGCAAAAAATGGCTGCAACCATACATTGACAGGGAACTTCCAGAGGTTCAAGCTGGATTCAGATGAGGACATGGAACAAAGGATGTCATTGCTGGCGTCAGATAGATCCTGACTAAAAGTAGAAAATACCAGAAAGATGTTTACCTGTACTTTATTGACTATGCAAAGGCTTTTCATTGTGTGGGTCATGACAAGCTATAGACAACTTGTGGAGAAAGAGTATTCTAGAACACTCACTTTTGCTCATGTTGTTGTTGTTGTTAAGTGCTGTTGAATCAATTCTGACCAATAGCAACCCTGTATAGAGTTTCTGAGAAGCAGGTAGTGAGCTTGAACCACCAACCTTAAAGTTCAAACGACTTTGCAGTCTGATGCATTAGCCCACAACGTCCTTTGCTCATGAGGAACCTGTATATAGACCAAGAGGTAGTTGTGCAAACAGAACAAGGAGATGCTGAATATTTTTAAATCAGGAAAGGTGAGCCCAAGGGTTGTATTCTTTCACAAATACTTGTTCAATCTGTATGCTGAGCAAAGAATCCCAGAAGCTGGGTTATGTGAAAAAGAATATGGCCTCAGGATTGGGGGAAGACTCATTAACAACCTGTGATAAAAGATGATACAACCTTGCTTGCAAAAAGCTATGAGGATTTAAAATACTTACTGATGAAGATCAAAGACCACAGTCTTTAGTATGGGTTTTACCTCAATATAAAGAAAACAAAAATTCTCACAACTGGAGCAAAAAATACTATCATGATAAATGAAGAAAAGACTGAAGTTATCAAAGACTTCATTTTGCTTGGATCCATGATCTCTCAAGGAATCAGCAATCAAGAAATCAAATGACATATTGCATTAGGCAAATCTGCTGTACAAGACCTCTTCAAAGTGTTCAAGAGCAAAGATGTCACTTTGAGGACTCAGGTGCACCTGACCCAAGCCATGGTACTTTCAATAGCCTGACATGCATGTGAAAGTTGGACAATGAATAAGGAAGACCATAGAAGAACTGATGCATTTGATTTATGGTGTTGGAGAAGAATATTAAAGGTACCATGGACTGTCAGAAGAACAAACAAATCTGTGTTGGAAGAAATACAGTCAGAATGATCCTTAGAAGCCAGGATGTCGAGACTTTATCCTCATACTTTGGGACGTGTTATCAGGAGGGACAAGTCCCTGGAGAAGAGCATCATGTTTGATAAAGTGAAGGGTCTGAAAAAAAGAGGGAGACCTGCAACCAGATGGATTGGCACAGTGGTAGCAGCGATGGGTTCAAGTGTAGCAGCAATTGTGAGAATGGCGCAGGACTGAATGGTGTTTTGCTCTGCTGTACATGGGGTTGCTATCAGTCAGAACTAACTCGACGGCACCTAACAACAACAGCAAAGCTAATCTATTAGATCACATATTGAACAGAGTGAGAATGTCATATTTTTAACATGATTGCTACCATAGACATATTTTTGGTAAGTTACTTCATCTTTACTCGTATTATATACAGAATGGAAGGAGCCCTGGTTGCACAGTGGTTGAATCCTCCAGTTGCTTTGTGGGAGAAAGATGTGGCCATCTGCTTCCACAGAGATTGCAGCCTTGGAAATCCTGTGGGGAGGTTCTGCTTTGTCCTATAGGGTCGACAGACATTGGAATTGACTTGTCAGCATTGTGTTTGGTTTTTGTTTATACTAGATGGTACTAATAATATATGGGAACTTTATACATCTTTAATTACAAGATTCATATAGACAGATGTTTGTAAATCTTTGTAAGCAATAAACTTTATATTTTTTACATGCTCCTTCTTATGGGGAGCAACGGTGTGGTACGGTAGGATAAAGCACTGGACCACAAGGTCAGTTTGAACCCAAGGTGGTTGGTTCAAACACCAGTCAGTCTTCGGAAACCTTATACAGGGTCGTTATGAGTCAGAATCGACTCAATGGCACTTAAAAACAACAACAAAGCTTAATTTTAGAGTCCTGGTATGGCACTAAGCACTAAATGGTAAGGTTGGTTTGAATTGCAAGGTCAGTGGTTCAAGTCCACCAGCTGCTCCTTAGAAACCCTACATAGGGTCACTATAAGTCGGAACCGACTAGAAGGCACTTAACAACAACAACAACAAAGCTTAATTTTAGGAGCATATTTTCACAGCATGTCTCAAGAAATAATACTTGAATAACAAACATTAGTTTGCATGCAACATTAAAAGTTTAATTGAAATCTATTTTAAAAATTATTAAAGAGTGTGACAACAATTGATCAAGTCAACTGGATGAGTTTTGTGTCTTTCACTGGGACTGATGTTAGGCCCAGTTAAGATCTTATAACAGCTTCATCAATAGTCAGAAGGAAAGAAGAAACAACATGTTAATTAAATCCCTGGGGCAAATAAATCCAAGCATCAGTCTATAAAAAGTGTCTGTCCAAGTTACTCAATTCTAATGTGCTCAGCACAAACTCTAAAACAGAAGGATGCCACAGAATGTGTAAAATCATGGAACAATGCTTTAAAATTCAGTGCAAAGTTACCATTTCTAAAATATTGAGAATATTGGACAAAGGAGATTTTTTTCTTCTTACATTTCCTTGGTATTCTTCTTATTTTTTTATGTTAAGAATTCACATTTTATCAAATAAAACCTGTCTATAATTTCTAGTTGGAGTTCTGGTGTGGTGCTGTAGGATAAGCACTGGACTGCTAACTGCAAGGTCAGTGTTTCAAACCACCAGCCACTCCTTGAAAACCCTGCACACGGTTACTATGAGTTGGAACTGACTGAAGAGCACTTAATGAAAATGCAAAGAACCATTTGGTCTTCTCAACTTTTTTAAAATGGTATTCTACACCTTAGTGCAAATGAGGAGCAAACGTGAATACTTGTGTGTGGCTGGGATCTTGTTTTCACTTTCTTGTTCTTCTATCCCAGCCTTGGTGATGACATCTATGTTTTTCTCTAGGTCATTAAGGCAACTATTTATGTCATCAATTCTTCCAATGATGTGGTTGGACATGGTCTGAAACTTATCTTGCATCCATAGCAACAGCGTCGGGACCACGCGGTGAGATTCTACATGATCTTGGTCATCTCCCCAGTTCCCAGTTTGGCGGTGATGTTTCAGACTGTCACTTACACTTCCATTTCTCTGTGCAGATGTCTCTAGTGGCTTCTTTTCCTATCTTTAATATTTTAATTTTCCCAAAGAGATTAAAGCAAAGGTTTTATAAGATGTACCAAGGAATAACATAGTCTAATAGGCCACCACTAGTCTGTCAGTTTGTCTTAGTGTGGTGGCTTGCATGGTGCGGTGATGCTGGATGCTATGCTACTGGTATTTTAAATACCAGCCAGGTCACACATAGTAGACAGGTTTCAGTGGAGCTTCAAGACTAACACAGACTAGGAAGATGGAGAGGTGACTACTTCTGGATGTTTAGTCACCGAAAACCTTATGAATAACAGCAGAGCATGGTCAGATAGCCCCAGAATAATGAATATTCAAACATAATGAATAAGACTGGAATACTTTCTGATGTAGTGCAGGAATATGAGCCCCTCAGGTTGGAAGGCACTCAAATGATGACTAGGGAAGAGCTGCCTCCTGTATGACACGAATGGAGTAAAGCTTTGGGGATCTTCATTTGCTGTTGAGGCAAAACTCAAAATGAGAAGAAGTAGCTGTAAGCATCCATTCGTAACTGGAACATGGAATGCACGAAGTATGAGTCTAGGAAAATTGGAAATTGTCAAAAATGAAGTGGAATGCATAAACATCAATATTCTAGGCATTAGTGAGCTGAAATGGACTGGTGTTGGCTATTTTGAATCTGACAACCACATGTTTTACTATGCCAGGAATGACAAATTGAAGAGGAGCAGTGTTGCAGTCATCATCAAAAAGAACATTTCATGATCTGTGGTGAAGTATAATGTTGTCTGTGATGGGATAATATCTATATGGATATAAGGAACACCAGCTAATACAACTATTATTCAAATTTATGCACCAACCACTAAAGCCAGTGATGAGGAAATTGAAGAATTCTACCAACTTCTTCAGTGAGAAATTGATCAACCATGCAATCAAGATGTACTGATAATTACTGGTGATTGGAATGCAAAGATTGGGAAAAAAAGGGGAAGGATCAGTATTTGGAAAATGTGGTCTTAGTGACAGAAATGATGCTGGAGAGCACATGATCAGATTTTGCAAGACCAATGAATTCTTCATAGAAAATATCTTTTTAAACAACATAAAATACTGTACAAATGTATCTCACCAGATGGAATACACAGAAATCAAATTGACTACATCTGTGGAAAAGCACAATGGAAAAGCTCCATATCATCAGCCAAAACAAGGTCAAGGGCAGACTGTGAAACAGACTATTAATTGTTCATATGCATGTTCAGGCTGAAGATAAAAAAATTTAAAACAAGTCCACGAGAACCAAAATATGATCTTGAACAGATCCCACCTGAATTTAGAGATCATCTGAAGAACAGATTTGATGCATTAGACACTAGTGACCGAAGACCAGAAGACTTGTGGGATGACATCAAGAACATCATACAGGAAGAAAGCAAAAGGCCTTAAGAAGATAAGAAAGAAGGAAAAGACCAAAATGGATGTCACAAGAGACTCTAAAACTTGCTCTCCTGTCCAGAACCGGCCTCGACTGGGGGGTTCGGTTCACAAAGTAGGGAGATCTGGTGGCGACAGAGATAGAGAAAGAATACACACAAAGACACAACAAGAGAGACAAGAAGACACCCCGAGACCAGAGTGGATGCAACACTGGTGTCAGACAGATCCTGCATTGTAAACATTATGGTTATGCAAGCAGTATGCACACCTTACCAACTGCAATGCTTGCCCGTGATGCATGACCTGCAAGCCGTAACGCATGCGGGCTTCAGTCTGCGCCTCCTTTTTATTTCAGGGAGGAGCTTTACACAAAGGAAGGTGGGGATTATTAAGACAGGGTACAGAAGTGAAATGTGATTAATCGTTCAAAACAGGACACAATGATTTACAGAAACAAATTCTAAAACATATATCACAAATTGTCTTGATAATCTAACATCCTTAATTTTCTAGAAATTCAAGCAAATTGTTATATAGTACTTTTTAGGTTTGAATCCCAAGGCAGAAACTCGAGGTTTCTCAAGCCTAATTAACATACCTATAGCACCTAATCTTCAGTAAGAAAAGGATTCAAAAGGTCTGGAAGGAGTCCAGCTGTTTCAGCTACCTGGCTGAGGCTTGCAGGAGGAAGGAAGTCGCCTAGGTTAATATTTTGCACCTGGGGACTATTTGAGAAGGCTGACAACTATTATTCTTTGAACAAAACCCCGGAAGTTGCCAATCTACTTTGGGTGAATTCCTTAGGGGAATTTTCTCCAGCGTCTCCCAGAAAACTTGCCTTAGGAACTTTTTACAGCCTAGGCTTTAGGAGAGGTTTTGGTTTAATATTAATATTGTACATGGATACTAAGAGCTCATGTATTAAGTAAATACCAAACAAACATAACTGAATAACTTGATAAAGAACAGTTTTGCCGTGCTTGCCAGGTGGCCAGAGTTTGTTCCTCAGAGAGATTTTGTTCCCAGAACCTTAAGCACTGCCAACACAGTGGAGACATTAAGAGAGGCGCATGAGAAACCATTTTCTCAGAAGCTACAATTACTGGAGTTTGAAGCATAGAATGAGTGATAGGACTAAAGAAAATTATACAGAGCTAGCCCAACAGCGAGTTCATAAAAGCCAATGAACCCGGGACGTCTGGAGGTTACTTCCTTGGGCCCTCAGGGTCCCTGGCTAGCAAGCCTGAGAGTGGCCATCGTGTTGGATTTTCGTCCATGACACCGGTCCTCAGCATTTCAGTACTTGTGGTCCTCAACACTCTCCAATGTAGAGATGCTAAAGCAAGTGGAAGAAATGAGGAGGCAAAGAAATTGAACAGCAGTTTCAAAGGGCAGCTTGAGAAGACAAAGTTAAGTATTATAGTAAAATGTGCAAAGATCTGGAATTAGAAAACCAAAAGGGAAGAACACGATCAGCATTTCTCAAACTGAAAGAACTGAAGAAAAAATTCACCAAAAGAAGATGGAAGAAATACACAGTCACTGTACCAAAAAGAAAAAAAAAGGGGGTGGTGGTGGACATTGTTCAACCTTTTTAAGAGGTAGCAGATGAGAAAGGGCCAATGGAACTAAAGGAAGAAGTCCAAACAGCACTGAAGACATTGACAAAAAGAAAGGCTCTGGGAACTGGTGGGATACAAATTAAAATATTTCAACAAACTGATGCAGCACTGGAGGCACTCACTCATTTGTATCAAGAAATTTGGAAGACAGTTACCTAGCCAACTGATTGGAAAAGATTCATAGTTCCAAAGAAAGGTGACCCAATGGAATGTGTAAATCATGGGAAAATATCATTAATATCACATGCAACTAAAATTTTTCCAAGGATAAATAAAATATGGTTACAACAATACATTGACAGGGAACTGCCAGAGGTTCAAGCCAGATTCAGACAAGGTTGTGGAACAAGGTATATAATTGCTGATGTCAGAGAGCTCTTGGCTGGACTACACAAGGCTTTCAATTATGAGCATCAATCCAAGCTGAGGATAACATTTCAAGAATAAGTATTCCAGGACACTTGATTGTGATAATGCGGAACTTGTATATATACCAAGAGGCAGTTGTTCATACAGAACAAGGGGACACTGAATGGTTTAGTATCAGGAATGGTGTGGGTCAGGGTTGTATTCATTCACCATACTTATTCAATCTGTATGCTGAGCAAATAATCTAAGAAACTGGATTATATGAAGAAGAATATGGCATCAGAATTGGAGGAAGACTTATTAATAATCTGTGATATGCAGATGATACAACCTTGCTTGCTAAAAGCGAAAAGGACTTAAAGTACTTACTATGAAGACCAAGGACCACAGCCTTAAGTACAGGTTGTAGTCTAAATATAAAGAAAACAAAAATCCATTACCACTGAGCCAGTAAATAGTGTCATGATAAATGGAGAAAAGATTGAAGTTGTCAAAGACTTCATTTTTCTTGGATCCGCTTTCAACAGTCAAGATACCAAACAACATGTTGCATTAGGCAAATTTGCTGCACAAGATCTCTTTAAAGTGTTCAAGAGCAAAGAGTTGTTTTGAGGACCAAAGTGTGCCTGACTCAAGCCATATTTTCAAACATCTTATATGCATGTGAAAGTTGGACAATGAATGAATAAGGAACACCAGAGAAAAATCATTGCATTTGAATTACGGTTTTGGTGAAGAATATTGAAAGTACCATTAAACTACCAGAAGAACAAACAAATCTGGCTTGGAAGAAGTGTAGTCAGAATGCTCCTTGGAGGTAAGAATGGCAGACTTCGCATATACTTTGTATATATTATCAAAAGGGACAAAGGAGCTTTGGTAGCATAGTGGTTACAAATTGGGCTGCTAACCTCAAGGTCGGCAGTTCAAAACTACCAGCTGTTCCACGTGAGAAAGATTTGCAGCCTCGGAAACTCTGTGCAGGGTCACTAGGAATTGGAACCAACTCCACGGTACTTAACAACAACATCAGGAGGGACAAATCCCTGGAGAAGGACATCATGCTTGCTAAGGTGGTGGGGGGTGGGGAGGAGGAGGGGCCTGAGCAAAAGAGCAAGATTCCCAACTAGATGAATTGACACAGAGACAGCAAAAGTAGGTTCAGACATAACAACAGTTTTGAATACCAGACAGTGCTCTGTTGTGAATAGGGTTGTTGTATATTCAAACCAAGTTGATGGCACCTAACAACAACAATGGGGGGAGAAGTGGTTGGCTGCTAATAGAAAAGTTGGCAGTTTGAACCCACAGCCACTCCACAGTGGGAGAAAGATTCAGGGCAGAACTTGAAATGTTCCTTTCAACAATGAATGTGAAATTTTCCTTCAATTTGTCGTGCCTACCAAAGTAACCTCATATGCATGCGAAAGCTGGACAGTGAATAAGGAAGACCGTAAAATAATTGATGCCTTTGAGTTATGGTGTTGAAGGAGAATATTGAAAGTGCCATGGGCTGCCAAAAGAACCAACAGATCCATGTTGGAAGAACTGCAGCCAGAGTGCTCCTTGGAGGCCAGGATGGCCAAATTTCGCCTCTCATACTTCAGACATATTGTCAGGAGGGACCAGTCGCTGGAGAAGGATATCATGTTTGGTAAGGTGGAGGGTCAGAGAGAAAGAGGAAGACCCCCAACGAGATGGATTGGCCAAGTGGGAGGCAGCATCGATGGACTCAAGTGTGGCAACAGTAATGAGGTTGGCCCAGGATCAGGCAGTGTTTCGTTCTGCTGTGCATCAGGTCGCTTTGAGTCGGTACCAACTTGATGGCACCTAACAACAACAACCAAAGTAGACCATCGGAATGTCCAATTTAAAATAGACAAACTTAGTCCATACAGTGAGCTGATGCTTAGAATATCAATCCTTATGTGTCTAGTTTCATTTTTGATGACTTCCAATTATTCTAGATTAATATTTCATATTTACACACTTTTAATTACTAATGGATATTTTCCGTTGTTTCTTCTCATTTTGAGACATGAGACATTCATCAGCAAATGAAGGTCCCAAAAGCTTTGCTTCATCCATGTCTTTAAAGATGAGTACTTTGAGGAGACAGCTTTTCCTTATTTTGAGTGCCTTCCAAACTGAGGGGCTCATCTTCTGGCACTGTATCAGATAATATTCCTCTGCTATTCATAAAGTTTTCACTGGCCAATTTTTTTAGAAACATATTCTTTTTCCTGTTCTGTCTTAGTCTGGAAACTCTGCTGAAACCTGCCCACCATGAGTAACCTTGCTAACATCTGAAATACCAGTGGCATACCTTACAGCATCCCCACAACATGTAAACCACCAGGGAGGGACAAACTGACAGATGAGTGGTGGGATTTTCAGGTGGTGGCTGTGTGCTGCGGAGTCGATTCCGACTCATAGCGACCATGTACAGGGTTTCCGAGGCTGTAAATCTTTATGGGAGCAGAACGCCTCATCTTTCTCCCGTGGAGCAGCTGGTAGTTTCAAACTGCTGATTTTGCAGTTCGCAGCCCGATTCGTAACCACTATGCTACCAGAGCTCCTTTATATTTGTTGATTTCCAAGACGCAGGACTCACATAGCTCTTAGAAACAGGGCCAGATGAAAAATTCTCACCTTGCCTACCTAGAGCCTGGGCTTTTTACACCCTTGTTATTATTTGCTGTGGAGTCAGCCCCTGACTCCTGGTGACCCCATGCACAGTCTGTGCTGTCCCCATGATTGCAGATAGACTGGGCCACTGTGGATTTTCACTGAATGGCTTTCAAAAATCGACTGCCAGGCCTTTCTTCCTAGTCCATTTTAGTTTGGAAGCTCTATTAAAACTTTTTCAGTGTAATGTTGTTCTTGTTGTGGGCCGTTGAGTCAATCCTGACTTATAGTGACCCTGTGTAGGATTTCTAGGGGGCCGCTGATAAGTTTGAACCTCTGGCCTTGCTTATCCTATAGCACCACATCAGGACTTCATTCTCTTCTCATTGGAGCACACAAACCACTGCTGACAGACGGCATTGGCTGAGAATCGATCTTGAGTCTCCTACATGGAGAGCGAACAACGAGCCACCACTACCTCCTTCTTATACCCCAGGAAGTTCTTAAGGAGTTGGGGATGTTTTGAGAACCAAGAACCCCCATCACACAGCAGAATTCTTTATGATGTGCTCTTGTCCTCGACCTCCTTGCCTATCCTGGGCCAGGGGCCACCTAGTTCAAGTCCATCCTTTGATAGCTGTGAACAGCTATGCGTTCTTGGTTAGAATATGTTAGGGTTCTCTCACATTTGTTGGTTCCAACTCATAGCAACTCTATGTACAAAACAGCACTGCCAGGTCCTGGGCCATCCTCACAAATGTTATGTTTCAATCCATTGCTGCTTCTGTGTTGAGGGTCTTCCTCCTTTTCATTGACCCTCCACTTTACCAAGTATGATGTCCTTCTCCAAGGACTGGTCCTTCCTGACATGTCCAAAGTATAAAGACAAAGTCTATCCACCATCACTTTTTAAAAAATGTTTTATTGTGAATTATGTGATAGTTTACATGGGAGAACATTAGTTTTACATTCATCCTATCGTATATTGTTTCATTGCTATGGTTACAATCCCCTCCATGCATCATCAACCATCCAAAGGGTATACACTACAAACATGCCCCTCAGTCTTCAGCACACAGCCCCTCTCCCTCTCTGTGTCTGAAGTCCCCAACAGCTCCATCTCTCCACGTCTTCATCTCTGCTTCCATCTCAGGCATCACTGCTTCTCTGGGTAGGGTCCCACTCTCCGCTCTTCTCCCTTGAGCACCATCACTTTTAAGGAGAAATTCCATTGTATTGTTGGAAAAAGGTATTTGCAATGAATAAGTCATTGGTCTTATAAAATCCTATCATGCGATCTCCAGCATTGTTTCTACACCAAGGTCATATTTTCCAACCAATGATTGTCCCAATTTTCATATTCCAATCACCAGTAATTATATATCTTGATTGCACATTTGATCAATTTCAGACTGAAGAAGTTGGTAGAATTCTTCAATTTCATCACTGACTTTAGTGGTTGATACATAAATTTGAATAATAGTGATATTAACTGGTCTTCCTTGTAGGCATATGGATATTATTGTATCATAGGCAACATTGTACTTAAGATAGATCTTGAAATACTCTCTTTGATGATGAACACAATACCATTCCTCTTCAATTTGTCACTTCTGGCAATAGTAAACAACATGACTGTCAAATTCAAAATGGCCAATACCCATCCATTTCAGCTCACTAATGCCTAGGATACCAATCTTTATGTGTTTCACTTAGTTTTTGATGATTTTCAATTTTCCTAGACTCATACTTAGTACATTCCACATTCTTCTTATTCGTGGATGTTTACAACTGTTTCCTCTTATTTTGAACTGTGCCCCATTAACAAATGAAGGTCTCTAAAACTTTGCTCCATCCATGTCATGAAAGTCAATTCTACTTAGAAGGCAGCTCTTCTCCAGTCTACTTTGAGTGCCTTACAACCTAAGGGGCTTCTCTTCTGGCACTATATTAATGTTTCACTGCTGTTCGTAGGATTTCAGTGGTTAACCTTTCAGGAGAAGTCTGCCTCTCCTTCTCCCTAGTCTGTTAATTTGGAAGTTCAACTGAAATCTGTACATCATGATGGTCCTGTTGGTATTTAAGATACCAGTGGCATAGCTTCCAACATCACAGCAACACTCAAGTCACCACAATAAGAAAAACAGACAAACAAGTGGTAGCTACATACTTTAGTTGCTTTCCATTTTCTACAAAAACCATTTATGTATCGATAATATCTCTTTGTCCACTTGTGTAATTATTTCTTTGAGATAAATCCAGGAAGAAAAATTTCTAAGTCAGAATGTGTGTGCACATTTTGACATTTTTATAATGGCTGAGAAATTAAAGGAGCCAAACAGAGTCAGAAACAGATATAAAGACATAGGGAATTTAGTTTCTGACATGATATCTGTGCTAATAAGTGGGAAATATATGGCATATTGGAGAAATGGCATTGGCGCAACAACTAGCCATCTGGAAACAATAACCCTCACTCTTTATAAAAAAAGAAATGCCAACGAGAGCCAAGGTTCAAATGCTAAATAAAGTGAGGATTTTATATGATCTTGATAAGGGAGGGGCTCTCTAAACATAGCACAAAATCAGAAGTCATTATATGAAAGACTGATGAATTTGGATCCATAAAAAATGTAAATCTCCAAATGGAAAAAGATATCATAAAGTCAATAGTCAAGCAAGTTTGAAACTGTGAAAATAGATCTGCAATATATAGGAGAGACAGGCTAGTCGTGATCTGTAAAATGATACTACAAATTATTAAGCCATATTGAAAAAATAAACAAAGGATATTTGTCTTAGTTTCTCATGCTTTTATTGTTGTTGTTAGATGCCATTGAGTTGGTACCGACTGATAACAACCTTATGCACAGCAGAACAAAACACTGCCTGATCCTGGGCCAACTTCATTATCGTTGCCACGCTTGAGTCCATCGATGCTGCCACTTGGCCAATCCATCTCGTTGGGGGTCTTCCTCTTTTTCTCTGACCCTCCACCTTACCA
>NW_006408544.1:20992392-20996732 GCF_000296735.1 Chrysochloris asiatica
AGCAAGTAAGGTTGTATCATCTGCATATCACAGGTTGTTAATGAGTCTTCCTCCAAACCTGATGCCACATTTTTCTTCATATAACTTAGCTTCTTGTATTATTTGCTCAGCATACAGGCTGAATAAGTACAGTGAAAGAATACAACCCTGTCATACACCTTTCTTAATTTTAAACCATCCAATGTTCCCATTTTCTGTTTGAACAACTGCCTCTTGGTCCAGGTACAGATTCCTCATGAGCACAATTAAGTGGTCCAGAATACTCATAATGTTGTCCATAGCCTGTCATGATCCACACAATCAAAAGCCTTTGCATAGTCAATAAAGCACAGGTAAACATCTTTCTGATATTCTCTGCTTTCAGCCAAGATCCATCAAAATAGCACAAGTAGGGGCTTTAGAGATTACAAATTGATTGTTTTACTGTTGTGGAGGGTAGAAAGATGAGGGAGAAAGATAAGATTTCCTGCAAGGTACGTTTGTACCTCAAGGTCTGTGGTTCAAGCTCACCAGCTATTCCTCGGAAACCCTATACTGGGTCACTGTGAATCCAAAATAACTCAATGGCACTTAACAACAACAAACCCTATACAGGGTCACTATGAGTATTATTTCTGAATTTTTTGTGTGTGTTGTTGTTGTTAAGTGCTGTAGAGTCAGTTCCAACCCATGGTGACCCTGTATATGGTCTCCAAGGAGTGACTGGTGAGTTTGAATCACTGACCTTGAGGTTCTAACTGACCTTGCAGTCAAATGCTTATCCTACAGCACCACACCAGTATTTAGTCACTGAAAACCTTATGAATAGCAGTGGAATGCTGTTAGTACCAGAACATTGAAACATGATGAAGAGCATTAAAATATTGTTAGATACAGTACCAGAAGATGAGCCCCTCAGATTGGAAGGCACTCAAAATATAACTGGGGAAGAACTGCATCCTCAAAGCAGAGCTGAGGAATATGCAGAATATGGGATGTATGAAGTATTGTTGTTGTTGTTAAGTGCCATCGAGTCGGTTCCGACCATGATGTATGAACCTACGAAAATTGGGAGTTTTCAAAAATGAAATGAAACGCATTAACATCGACATCATAGGCATTAGTGAGTTGAAATGGACGGGTGTTGGCCATTTTGAATCTGACAATCACATGGTTTACTATGTTGGGAATGACAAACTGAAGAGGCATGGCATCACATTCATCATCAAAAAGAACATTTCAAGATCTATCTTAAAGTAAAATACTGTCTATAATAGGATAATATCTGTATGCCTACAAGGAAAACTAGTTTAATTATTCAAATTTACACACCAACCACTAAAGTCAGTGATAATGAACTTGAAGAATTCTACCAACTTCTTCAGTTGGAAATTGATCAAACATGCAATCAAGATGTATTGATACTTTCTGGTGATTTTAGAATGCAAAGGTTGGAAACAAAGAGGAAGGCTCAGTATTCGGAAAATATGAACTTGGTGATAAAAGCAATTCTGGAGACTACAAGACAGAATTTTAAAAGACCAACAACTTATTCATTGCAAATACTTTTTTTTTTTGCAACAACATAAAAGACAACAATACACATGGACCTCACCAGATGGAATACACAGAAATCAAATTGACTACATCTGTAGGATGAGACAGTGGAAAAGCTCCATATGATCAGCCAAAACAAGGCCAGGAAAGACTGAGGGACAGACCATCAATTGCTCATATGAAAGCTCAGGCTGAAAGTAAAAAAAATTAAAAGAAGTCCACAAGAACCAAAATATGACCTTGAGCATATCCCACCTGAATTTAGAGATTATCTGAAGAACAGATTTGATGCATTAGACACTAAAGACCAAAGACCAGAAGACTTGTGGGATGACATCAAGAACATCATACAGGAAGAAAGCAAAAGGTCACTAAGAGAACAAGAAAGAAGGAAAAGACCAAAATGGATGTCAGAAGAGACTCTGAAACTTGCCCTCCAGTGTAGAGATGCTAAAGCAAATAAATGGGAGTAAGGAGAAAGTATAAGACCTGAACAGAAAATTTCAAAGGTCAGCTCGTGAAGAGAAAGTCAAATATTACAATGAAATGTGAAAAGACCTGGAGCTAGAAAACCAAAAGGGAAAAACACATTCAGCATTTCTCAAGTTGAAAGAACTGAAGAAAAACTTCAAGCCTCAACTTGAAATATTGAAAGATCCTATGGGCAAAATATTGTATGACGCAGAAAGCATCAAGAAATATAGACACAATGGCTATCCTTCTTCTGTTGTACAAGACATCATTTGGAAAGATGTTACTTTGTGATAACTAAGCTGTGCCTAACCCGAGTCATATGCATAAAATTCAATTGCATCGTATGCGTAGGAAAGCAGGACAGTGAAATAGAAAGACAGAAGAATTAACATTGGAACTGTGATGATGGAAAAGAGTTCTGAATATACCATGGTCTGCCAAGAATGCACAAATCAAACTTGGAAGAAATACAACCGTAATGGTTCTTAGAAGCAAGGCTGGTGAGACTTCAGCTTACAAGTTTACTTTGGTCAGGAAAGACCATGCTAGAAAAGGACATTATGGTTGGTAAAGTAGAGAGTTAGTCAAAATGAAGAACCCCTCAATGAGATGAATTGACATAGCATTTGAATCAAGCATAGCAATAGTTACAACATTTAACTTAAAATATAGTCAATGGTCATGAAGATGGCTCAAGAACCAGGCAGCATTTGCTCTGTTATACATAAGGTCACCATGAATTAAAGTCAAACAGCTTCGATTTCAATGAACAGCAACTCCAGGGCAACCTCATAGTAACCTACTGACAACATCTTGAAAGACTAAACACGGTCATGTTTACAGGGACCTGGGTTTAGGGCTTTCATATGTCTCTTTGGGAGACAACATTGTATCTCTAACAGACATGAAGATGATCCAAAGGCAAGCAAATGTAGGCGATGCTTTAACATACAAAAGATCGGCATGTATGGCAGCTCTCTGTGTTGACCTGGGTGTTACTATGTGTGGAAGTCATTACTGCTACTCACAAAGATTCCAACATGTCTGTTTTCTTCCACATGAGCACTTGGTGTGATTGCATGTTCTCATTCCCTTGAGTTTAAGCACATGGCTTCTTTAGAGCGTGAAATGCTAGTGGAAGTGGTGTGGATCACTTTGGGGTGAAAACCACATATAATTTATCACTGTCTCTTTTCTTCTGCCACCGTGTCTAACAATGTTGCAAATGATGGCTGCTCTGTCAGTCTGGTTCTGGGGTGAGTGCAGTGTTGACAGGGACTAAAACCCATGATGGACAGACACATTGTATGAGGGAGAAAGAAACCTTTGCCACTTGAAGTACTCGAGATTTGGAAGTTGTATGCTGTTGAAGCACACAACTTTTCTTATTGTTGTTGTTAAGTGTCATTAAGTTCATACTGACTCATGGTGACCCTCTATAGGGTTTCCAAGGAGCAGTTGGTGGGTTTGAACTGCTAACCTTGTGGTTCTCAGTCCAGTGCTGATCCACAGCACCCACCATACCAGAAGTCCCTATTCTTACTATACCCACATAAACAATCATGTGCCTTTGACCCAGAAATTCCACTTCTAGGAATTTATGGAACAAATGTGTTCACACATGTGCAAAGAGGCACATATAAGGATGGACTCTGCAGCTTCATTTGTAATAGCAAAAGGTAGGAAACAACTTAAGCACCCATAAATAAGGGATTGGTAAAGCTATCTCAGAATATGTATAGAGTGAAATTGTGCACTGCAAATGGAAAAAGAATGAAGTAGACGTGTACGCACTGATGTGTTCTTAACTCCAAGATTTGGGCTTGATTGAGACATTGAGCCACCAGGTTCTAAAAAGATTTCAATGTTCTCTCCCCATTCCACCAATATAAAGAAAAAGTTAAAAATGAAGCATAAAATAAATGCAAAATATACCATTTCAAACATTTTTGTTAAAATATGGGTGCATTAGTTTCCTATGGCTGCCATGATAAATGACCACAGACTTGGTGGCTTAAAACAACAGAAGTTTATAGCTCTCACAGTTCTGGAGACCGGAAGTTTGAAATCAAAGTGGTGATATGGGCACGCTCCTCAGAAAGCCTCTTGCAGTCTCTATTGACTTGGCTTGGAGCAGCAGAACTCCTTTCCCCGCCCACCTCCATCTTCACATAGCCATCTCTCTGTGTCAGAAATTTCCCTCTGCTTACTCTTATAAGAAGGAGCTCTGGTAGCGTAGTGGTTATGAATCGGGCCGCGAACCTTAAGGTCAGCGGTTCGAAACTACCAGCCGCTCCGCGGGAGAAAGATGAGGCTTTCTACTCCCGTAA
>NW_006408544.1:20996832-21008477 GCF_000296735.1 Chrysochloris asiatica
GATTTACACCCTCGGAAACCCTGTACAGGGTCGCTATGGGTCGGAACCGACTCGACGGCACTTAACAACAACAACAACAACTCTTATAAGAATAAACTTAGTCTAGGAGGATCTCATCCTAAGAACTTTAGTTGCATCTGCAAAGAATCTATTTCCAAATAAGACCACATTCACAGTACAGGTACACTATTCAACCCACTTCAATGGGTAACAGTGGTTACTCCTAGGGAAGTGGGGGCCAGGGGCAGGAGGGAGATATACGCTCCACTATATACTCTTTAAGCTACTTACATGTGTGTGTATGTGTGTGTGTGTATAAATGATTTATTCATAGACAAGTCCTAGAGTTTTATTTCTTCTTGGAAACACCCACAATTCGACGACACCGGCCAGTGGTCTTGGTGTGCTGGCCTCGAGCACGAAGGCACCAGAAGTGACGCAGCCCTCTGTGGGCCTGAATCTTCTTCAGCCGCTCCAGGTCTTCACGGAGCTTGTTGTCCAGACCATTGGCCAGAACCTGGCTGTATTTGCCATCCTTCACATCTTTCTGTCTGTTCAGGAACCAGTCAGGGATCTTGTATTGGTGTGGATTCTGCATAATGGTGATTATACGCTCCACCTCATCCTCAGTGAGCTCTCCTGCTCTCTTGGTGAGGTTGATGTCTGCTTTCCTCAACACCACATGAGCGTATCTTTGCCCCACACCCTTAATAGCAGTGATGGCAAAGGCTATTTTCCGCCGCCCATTGATGTTAGTGTTGCGTACTTGCAAAATGTGCTGGAATTTCTCGAGGATCAGTATAGACATGGCGGAGATAGCAATGGAGGCATGTAGGCCTCCAGTGGAAGGCTATTTACATTTTTAAGAAATATTTTTTAATTGCACATATATACAAAAAGGATGCCCCTCCCCCTAAAAAGATCTGCACATTCACTATGTTGGCACTGCCAAATCGCCATAATTTCCACTCCCATCAATAGTAGCTACAGACTAAGGATTTGCAGTTGGAGAAGGGAATAGTATTGCTGTTGTTAAGTGCCGTCGAACTGGTTCTGACTCATAGCAACCTTGTATATACTTTCTGAGGAGCAGCTGGTAGCTTTGAACCACTAACCTTGTAGTTCAGAGTCCAGTGTTGATCCTACAGTGCCACACCAGGAGTCCAAGCTTTCATTCAGCCTATAAATGGAGATCAAGGGATAGAACAACAAAAGTAGAGAGAGGGCATTTTTTTAGAATGTGGGAGACTTGAGAATGCTTATGGGGAGAAAAGAAGGAACAAGAAAAGAAGAGGAATTTAGAGACTGAAAAGAGAGGGGATAGTGGATGAGTGTGATCTCTGAGGCAGGAGGACCATCTTTTCTGCAAGCAAGAGACACACACAGAGAGAGAGAGGAGAGGAAAAGATGGCCACTCCAGGTGGAGAGAAGGTGTCTGTCTGGCCCTGACCCTGTCTGCGCTGGAGAGGGGTAGCTGCTCATTAACAGGTCAGACTCTGAGACTGGGAGGAAGTAACACAGTTGTGTTGGGGCACTCATGTTGGGGAATAATTAGTGAGGGAAGAAAGTCCTGCTGCGTGGCATGCGATCCAGCTGGGACTGGTCCCTCAAAGGCAGCAGTGAAGGGTGAGAAATTCTGCCCCTCTGGCTCCATTGTTACAGAGGCCAGGGTGCCAGTGGGGTTTCTTCCCCCTCCCTCACAAGACCTTTCACTGAACACACTCACTGTGCCCTCTACAGCACCCCCTTCCTCTACTTGTGGACCTCCGTGTCTCTAGCTGCCCCTCTGTGCATGCACTTTAAGAACCCCTGGCAGGTGACTTGCCTAGTGTTTCAAAGGAGACCACCTGGTGAAGCTTGTTCCCATCTCCCAAGGCATATTGTACAAGATCCCTATGTAATGAGAGTGGGTAAGCTCTCAACTACTAACCTAAAAGTTGGCAGCTCAAATCTACCCAGAGGCTCCTCAGAGAAACGAAACACCCTGGCCTAGAAAATCCAATGGAGTGCACTTCTCTACTCTGTACACCTGGGGTTGCTATGAGTTGGAATTGACCCCACAGTAATAGATTTGGGTTTTGTAAGTTTACTATGTGGCAGGGAGTGTGCAGAACAAATTGGACATGGCTACGGGCATGGCCACATGAAGATCACTGCCAAGTGGAGAGTCTGACCATTGGTTGACAACCTTTAATTAACCAGCCCTCTGGAGTGAGGTCTTTTGCAAGTAAGGTGGAATGGACACTCACTTTGGAGTCCAAAGACCTAGGTTCAAGCTAGTCATCCCATTCTCACAGCCTGCTGCTCAACTGTAAACTGGGATCCTAAAGCCTCCTTTGTTACCTCCCAGCACAGCACTTCTGGGAAGAGTGAGCCACATGTTCTTCTCAAAAATATAACTTGAGGCCTGGTTTGTCCCTTACACCCTCCTGTAGGTGTTCTGTAGACACTTGTCAAATAGAGTTCTTGACCATAGTGTAAAAGGAATCTTTGCACTGGTCGGAATATAAACAGAGTTGGAGTCTACAATGGAATTCACAGATGTAAATATATGGCTTCTTTGCAGATTAAAAAAATGGACTCTTTTGCAGAATAAGTCCCTTGAAATGCATGTAGCAGGTTAGAGCAGACTTCTTGTGTTTTTGTTAGGTGCCGTCAAGTCTGACTCATAGTGACCCCATGTGACAGAGTAGAAGTGTCCCCATAGGATTTCCTGGCTGTAATCTGGAAGCAGACTCCTGTGGAGTTCCTGGGTGAGTTTGAACCACCAGTTTTTGGGTTAACTACTTAGTGCTTAACCATTTGTCTCACCAGGGTTCCTTTAGTGCAGAGTAGAAATCAAAGTTTTGCAAATTGATTATTGGCATGGGAAAAATCCTGTGGAATGATGTTCTCCATCTTATAAAATCGTTGATGTGACTGTGTTGTATAAACTGACAAGTGTGGGCCATCCCTGGAAAGCCACACACAATTGTGCCACTTTTGCTGGGACTTACAACCCCTTCCAGAAGCTTTGTCAATGGGCGGGCCTCGGTTACCTACCCGAGAATGGAGTAATGGGAGAGATCAAAAACTCACATTCCTGGTCACATCCCAGAGTATGAAGCTGAGCCTCTGAAGATGACATCTAGGCATTTGCACCTCTAACAAGCTCCACATTTGATTCATCAGCAATACGAATATATTTAAGAATAAACTATTCAAGACCAAGCAAGTTGCTCACCCAGGAGATACCAAGGCAAGTGGTCGGGTCCCCTCAGGGCAAACCCCCTGCCAAGTAAGACTCAATGGGAATATATAAGCAGACATGTGCTCCGACTGGTGACCGCGTTGGTCACTGATAAGGGGAAGTGAGAGAAAAACAGCAATGAAGTTGCAAGCTAAGCCCGACAACGTTTAATAGACTCCTGTGAACCTGGGTTGGCCAGCAGTGTGGCAAGACCTGGGGACTCCTGGGCCCAAAGTCAGTGGCATAGCCACAGAGGACAAGAGTGAAGTGTCCAGCAGATAAGAAGTGGGGGCATATGCACAAGAACACCCACACTTGAAGAGAATACCCACTTGGCCTGATTTAAATGGCTGGATGATCAGAATTCAACTAGAAGAAAAAAGAAGAGGGAAAAAAAAGAGTAATCTGATACAATTTGATGAACTTGACCTATACCTATGGATGCAGTAGCTCAAAAGAGGGAACAAATCTTTACAGCAACCCCTCAATACACAGAGTAGACAGGGATGGGCAACTTGGACATTGGCTACCCAAAGTAGTGGGGCCACAAAGACAAGAAGTGGCTGGCTTACAAGCTTTCAAGAGGAAGCCTAGCTCAAGAGGGCATGGAGGAAGGTAGAATCTCCACTGAGTAGTATCCAATCTGTCTGGACAAGGCTGATGAAAGGAGATGGGGATGACACTCAGGTGGCACAATAGTGAATAATTGCTATCAGGAATGACTGTGAGGGTTGGAAATGTAAAGGCAGATGTTTTTTTAGCAAAAGGAGGGGAGTGGTTGACTTTGTAGTCCAGGAGCAGAGGTCCCTGGGACCATCAAGGAAGAAGAGAGGAATGGGGGACCCTACCCAGAGAAACAGTGATGCCAGAGATGGAGGCAGATATGATGACTTGGAGAGAGGGAATGGCTGGGGACGCTAGACCCAGAGAGGGAGAGGGGCTGTGTGCTGAGGACCAGGGGGCAGGCTTGTAGGGTATACACTTTGGTTGGCTGATGATGCGTGGAGGGGATTGTAACCATGGCAATGAAACAATACACAATAGGATGAATGTAAAGCTAATGTTCTTCCATGTAAACTATCACATAATTCACAATAAAACATTTTTAAAAAGAAGGAACTATTAATAATATATCAATGTTGTTTTTGTTGTTTGGGGCTGTTGAATTGGTTCCAGCCGATAGCAAATCTATATACAATGGAACCAGTGTCTGGTCCCATCCTCGTAACTGCTGCAACACTTAAGCCCATTGTGTCTGCCACTGTGCCAATGCCAATCCATCTTGTTGGGGATCTCCCTCTTTTCCACTGTCCTTCCACTTTCCCAAGCATGATGTCCTTCCCCAGAGACCGGTCCCTCCTGACAACATGTCTGAAGTATGAGAGACTAAGTCTCACCATCCTAGCTTCTAAGAAGCATTCGGGCTGCACCTCTTCTAACATAGATTTGTTTGTTATGACAGTCCTTTGTTGCTGTTGTTAAGTGCCATCAAGTCAGTACCAACTCATAGCGACCCTGTATATGGTTCCCAAGGAGCAGCTGTTGTGTTTGAACTGCCGACCTTGTGGTTCACAGTCCAGTGCTGATCCCACAGCACCGCATACATTTAATATTCTTCTCCAACACCATAACTCAAATACATCAGTTCTTCTACGGTCTTCCTTATTCATTGTCCAACTTTCACAAGCATATGAGGCTATTGAAAATACCATGGCTTGGGTCAGGTGCACCGCACCTTGGTCCTCAAAATTGACATCTTTGGTCTTGAACACTTTAAAGGGGTCTTGCTTAAAAGCAGATTTGCTTAATGTAAAATACATAACTTGATTTCTTGACTGCTGCTTCTATGAATGCTGATGGTGAATCTAAGCAAAATGAAGTCTTTGACAACTTCAATCTTTTCTCCATCTATCATTATGTTATTTATTGCTCCAGAAGTGAAGATTTTTGTTTTCTTCACAATGAGGTGCAACCCATACTTAAGGCTGTGATCTTTAATCTTCATCAGTAAGTACTTTAAGTCCTGTTTGCTTTCAGTAGCAAAGCTGTATCATCTGCATAACACAGGTTCCTCCAAGCCTGATGCCATGTTCTTCTTCATATAATTCAGTTTCCCAGATTATTTGCTCAGCATACAGATTGAGTAAGTATGGTGAAAGAATACAACCCTGGAGCACACCGTTCCTAATTTTAAACTATACAGTGTCCCTTTACTCTGTTTGAACAGCTGTTCCTTGGTTTATGTACAAGTTCCTCACGAGCACAATTAAGTGTTCTGGAATACTCATTCTCTACAATGTTGTCCATAGCGTCTCATGATCCACACAGTTGAAAGCCTTTGCAGTCAATAAAACACAGGTAAGCATCTTTCTGGTATTCTCTGCTTTCAGCCAAGATACATCTGATGTCAGCACTGATATCCCTCATTCTATAATGTTGTTGTTGTTAAGTGCCGTCGAGTCGATTCTGACCCATAGTGACCCTATATAGGGTTTCCAAGGAGCAACTGGTGAACTTGAACCACTAACCTTTGCAGTCTGACGTATTAGCCTACAGTGCCACACCAGGACTCCCCATTCCATAATAGATTGAATTAATTAATAAAATAAAATACTTTTTACTAAAGTATTCCTGGGTAGTACAAATGGTTAATTATCTCTGCTGCTCACTGAAGGGTTGGAGGTTCGTGTCTCCCCAGAGTTGCCTCAGAAGAAAGACCTGGCAAACTACTTCTGAAAAACCAGCCAGAAAATTGTAACTGAAAACCCAATTACGGTTCTATTTTGACACACATCAATTGAAATCAACTTGATTAGAAACTAGTACTGGTAACTGATTAAAAATACCATGCTAGAAAAACAAACAAATACGTCTTGGAAAAAGTACAACCAGAATGCTCTTTAGAAGCCAGGATGATCAGGCTTCATCTCTCATACTTTGGATATATTATCAAGAGGGACCAGTCTCTGGAGAAGGACAACATGCTAGGTAAAGTGAAGAGTCAGTGCAAAAAAGGAAGACCTCCAATGAGACAGATTGGCACAGTGACAGCAGCAATGAATTCTAGCTTAATGATGATTGTAAGGATGGCGCAGGACCAGGCAGTGTTTTGTTCTGTTGGGCACAGGGTCATTATGGGTCAGAACTGACTTGATGCCACCTAGTAGCAACAACCTGTAACTGGTTATCACGTGCATACAGAAAAGGGCACAGATGATAAATGAACAACAGATTGATGAATTACTACAAAGTGAAAATCCCTGTGTAATCTCTGTGAAGATAATGAGTAGAGAAGCCCTCTGAACTCCTCTTCCTCTCCTTTTCCCTCTGGACCCGTTTATCCTTTTAGGAGCTCATGAGAATGTTTGAATTTCTTTTCAATGCCGCCCGCAAAGGAACTTTTAGGTAAAAGGACATGTTTTCATATTTAATATTAAATTTTACCTTTATACCAACGCCATCATAACATGATTTCAAGTATTTTTTGCTTGGAAGGAGGGTCCAACAAAGGCAAAAGTGCTGCCTAAGTGTAAAAACTATGTTGTTGTTGTTGTTAGGTGTCATCGAGTTGGTACCAACCCATAGCGACCTTATACACAGCAGAAGGAAACACTGCACGATTCTGGACCAACCTCACTACTGCTGCCACACTTGAGTCCATTGATGCGACCACTTTGCCAATCCATCTCGTTGGGGGTCTTCTTTCTTTTTCTGTGACCCTGAACCTTACCAAACATGATATTCTTCTCCAGTGACTGGTCCCTCCTGTAGTCTTAAAATTAAAACGAAAGATTTTTGAAGGAATAGACAACTCAAGTTGGGAAAGGCTGAGTAGGTCTACAAAGGGAGAGGAAGAAGGGTGGTCTACATGCAAATATTTCTGGAACTTTTAAGCAAATTTTCTGATTGGTTGATATTTTTAAAAATCCAACCAGCCAGGCATAAGACAGTCATAAAGTAAAACCACATACATATCCTTTCTAATATCGGTCGTTTCTTATACAAGGCTCTGGGAACCATTTACGCAAAAAACTTTCCTAGTACATTCTGTGCAGGCAGCCAACATTTCACACACTCAAACAAAACCACATATGTTGACCTTCCAAGTTTCCCCAACAGAATACGTTAGTGAGCATGTTCTTATGGCAATTCAGAGACAGGGACAAATGGGATCTCATATCAAACTGGTTTCAGCCATTTAATTCATGAAATTCATAATAAGTTCCTGCCTCCCCTGGGCAAGCAACTAGCCTGGCTTCTAGCACAGAATGTGCCTGTTCTAGAACTTCATATAAACAGCTATAGTGTGTAGACTTGTATCTGGCTTCTTTCACTCAACATCACTTTTGAGTTTTCTTTCATCAAACCACCCCCAGCCACTGCCTTAATCTCCACTCCCAACTACTGTCTCGCCTCCATTCATTCATTACCTTTCTGATTTAGAACAGGGATAAAAATGACCTCTGATGTCTAGCAGTTCAGGAGCCCTGGTGGCTCAAGAGTTAAGAGCTCAGTTACTAACAGAAAGGTTGGTGGTTCAAACCCATCCAGCCTCTCTGTGATTATGGGAGAAAGACCTGGGGATCTACTCCCAAAAGACTTCAAGAAAAAACCTTTGAGGCAGTTCTACTCTATCAGTTGCGGTCAGTATGAGTTGAAATCAATTCGATGACACCTAACAACAAAAGTCTAGTTAATAACTAACGATTTCTTTGATCTGGTCCGAGTCTTTCAACGTGCAGGAGAGAGTGTCATTCATCCACCCATCCATCCACCCATCCACCACCCATCCATCCATTTTAAAAGCAATCTCTCCAGTACCATCTTTGTGTCAGGCGTTGTGCCGCCACTCCGGGAAGGTAAAAGAGTGAACAACAGTGTGTTGAAGGGTAAGTCTTCGTAACTACCTAGCTGTCAGGTGGTAGTGAGGCTCAGGTAAAACTTCACGGAGGAGGTGGCATTTGGTCAGGGACTTTGGAGAACAAATAGTTCATGGTGTGGGGTGATACTCCATCCAATAGACAGCACGCTCGAAAGAAGAATGGCTAGTTGGTGAGGTCAGCATGCAGTGTGCATAAGGTACTAGAGGCTGGAGAGGATTGAGGAGATGTTCAGAAGGGCTGGGATGCTAAGGTAAGGTCAGGCCCAAGAGTTCAATGGGCAATGAGGGTTATAGGTTCAGATTGATCAGAAAGTATCACCAAAGCGGTAAGATGAAGGACCCGGAAGGGGTGGTTTAACATCTTTAGGGTGAAAGGCGTGGCAGGGGCGTGTTGGTTAGGCAGTGGCAACGCTGACCTTGGAAACACTGACCTGGTACGCTCGCTCAACAGAATTCGGGGTTTGGCCCTGTAGGCAGGGCTCAGGGTGAGGGGCAGAGAGAAGACACATCCTGAGACCCGCGCCCGCCTTCCAGCTCAATTAGAATTTGGGATTGCTTTTTCTTCCCCTCGGAGTGTAATCTGACGCTGTCGGGGGGAGGGAGAGGCAGAAACCTGATCCACCGGGGCTCGGTTAATGTTTAATCACACAGAATCGTCCGATGGGGCTCCGGTGGCGTGATCTCCGAGGCCGGGGCGTCGCGCTCCCAACACCCTAGAAGATTTCCGCAACGGCGTCGAGGCGCGTGTGTCTGCTGGCGTGAGCTGGTGGCTCATCTCCTAGTCGGGGCTAGGAAGAGGGAACCCGCCAGTGAGACCGCCCGGGGTCAGGTCACGTCGCCGAGGCGCGCAGACCCTAGCTGGGAGCCCCAGCTGCCCCCTCGCGTCCGTATCCCTCCAGGACCAGGAGCTCCCGCGCGCGCATCGCCGCTGGTGAACTACAACAGGCGGTCGGTGTAGACAGTGAGCAACCTCCCGGGTCTCCCTTCAGGGCACAAGCATCTCCTCCTGCCCCGATGGGCATGGGCAGCTGCGGGAGGCCGTGGTGGCCGTTACTGCTGCTGTTGTTGCTACTTCTTCAGAGCCCCAAGGGCTCCCGCGTACAGGAAGATGAGGATGCAGACTACGAGGAGTTTGTGCTTGCCTTCTCATCCGAGGAGGACAACTCGGCAGACGTGGCTCAGGAAGTAGCTACTGCCACCTTCCACCACTGCGCCAAGGTGTGCTTGCGGCCGTGGGTTTGGGTTGCGGGGACCGACCTGCCATGGGGATGGATGGATGCAGGGGAGGCAATAGAGGACGGGCTGGAGTGAAGGTCACCTGGAGAGGGGCTAGGCGCAGATGTCTGGAAGTGAAAAAGCTGGGGCGCTCAGCAGCACCGTGCAAAAGGGAGGCGCGCGGGGATACGTATCAAAAAGGTGTCAGCAGAGCACGTCCAAGATTGCCTATCCAAATATCGTTGGACGTCTCCGAGACTCTGGCGTTTAAATGAATTAAGGCCGGGAACGCGCTTAACCAACACCCAGCACAGAGAAAGGAGGTTTGCTACTATGTGTCCTGACTTGGTTGGGGATGAACTGTGTGTGGTAGGGAATGTCTGTGTGGGTGAGGATGGGGGTCTTGGAGAGAGCCGGAGCTGCTGGGGCAGAGGAGAGGTGGGAGACATGGCAAACGCTGGGATCAGAAGCCATTTCTTCATGCCACAGAATTCTTACTCGAATACTGTATCCTTTTCAGCGGAAGAAATGAAGAAACAAAAGGGGAAGGGACAATTATTCTCAAGGCCCTGTTGGGGAACTTGGGGTTGGGACTCCAGAGGGAGGGTTGAGAAAGACTGTTGGTGCTCTGTTAAAGTTGGGGTTGCCTGGTATAGGGGGACACAGGATGCTGATCCCCCACCAGAATCCACTTAGCCATCCATGAAGTCTGGAAATTGTTTGAAGGAAAACCTTTGGCTGGGGCTGTGGGAAGTTCTTCACCAGGGAAAGAGTCTTTGGTTCCCTTTATTTATTTATTTATTTATTTTGCCTACCTCTGGTAGCATAGTGGTTATGAGTCGGGCTGGCAACCTCAAGGTCAGCAGTTCGAAACTACCAGCGGTTCCGCGGGAGAAAGATGAGGCTTTCTGCTCCCATAAAGATTTACAGCCTCGGAAACCCTGTGCAGGGTCACGATGAGTCGGAATCGACTCCACAGTACTTAATAACAACAACCCAGGGCTGGGAGAAGGTCCCATTGCCCAGGCTTGGAGTCAGATCTGAATTTGAATCCTGGCTGTGTGGTGCTTGTCAAGTCATTCATTGCTTAACCTCTTCAAAGAAAGGTGATAATCCTTCCAAAGGACTTCTGCTGTGGTGCTGTAGGATAAGCACAGGACTACAAGGACAGTTTGAACCATAAGGTCGGCAGTTCAAACTCATTAGTCGCTCCTCAGAAACCTATACTGGGTCACTAAGAGTCAGAACCGACTCACTGGCACTTAATAACAACAATCCTTCCAAAAGAGAGAGTGTGAAGATTCAGTGCTCAGCTAATGGTAGGAGCTCTCACTATGTAAAGGGTCACTGGAGGAGGTAGAGGTAGTTGTGCGTAGCAGTGGGCCCTCCTGATGACATGGACTTTGCTCTAAAACAGCAGCTCTGGGACACTGGAGTAAACTGTTGCTAATGGTTGCCTGGCTCGCCCTTCCACAAAAGCCCAACTGCTCTGCCTGGGTGTTCTGACACAGCTGATGCCTAGCCCTTAGCTCCCTGTGCGGGGTGAGTTAGCCAGCACAAGAGGGAAGGCCCTAGCTTTTTCAGTCTGACTTTCACAGGAGAGAGGGGCTTACTTGGCCCAGAGCCCTCTTCCTTGTTCCCTAAGCCTTTCACTTTCTAGTGGAGTATTGCTGGGCTGTGGCAAGATAAGAAAGGACATTTTAATTCACCACTGCACCAAAGTAATTGTTCTACAAGTAATGAGAGGTAAGTAAGCAGAGGCTGGAAAACTACCTTAACCAAGCACTTGGGGGATATTTCTGAATGGATGGAAGTTTGAAACTGAAACAACCTAAAGTTCATTCATTCACTCCTAGGGTATTTTGTGTTAATGAATTTTGTTGTTGCTGTTGTTAAATGCTGTCAAGTCAGTTCCAACTCATAGCAAACCAGTATAAGCTTTCTGAGGAGCAGATGGTGAATTTGAACCACCGACCTTGCACTTCAAACCAACCTTATTATGACTGAGTGCTTTTCCTACAGTGCCACACCAGGACTCCAATCAAGTTTACTAAGATATCAAGGATTGATCTAAAATCCTTTTCTACCTGCCAAAGATATTTTCATTCTAAACTTGATTAGAATGAAAATATTTTTGGTAGGCTGAAAAGGATTTTAGATCAATCCTTGAATCTTATTCATAAGAAATTAAGGCTTAGGGAAAGGTGGACTCATGCTACACTTCACAGAGTTGTTGTTGTTGTTGTCAGGTGCCATCGAGTCGGAACCGACTCATAGCGACTCCATGCACAGCAGAACGAAACAATGTTCGATCCTGGG
>NW_006408544.1:21008957-21011256 GCF_000296735.1 Chrysochloris asiatica
CGCGAGTGTTGATAGTTGATCCAAGAAGAATGAAGTCCTTGACAACTTCAATCCTTTCTCCATTGATAAGAATGTTGTTTATTGGTCCAGTGGTGGACTTCACAGAGTACCCTCCCAATTTATTAAAATTTCATTTATCAGAGGACATTTTAGATGGGTCTTTGAAGCATAAATAGGAGTTCAACAGTGAAGGTGGCAAGAGTTTTGTTTCAGGTGGAGGGAGTGCACAAACAAGGTCCAGAGTTGGGAAAGCCTCAGGTGGAGAATAGGGAACACAGGTCCACAGTTCTTTATCTGCCTTCTGAATTGCAAAATGTTCTAAAAACCAAAAGTTTAATGTACATACTTGGTGGTAAGACCTAATCAGAACTGGCACAAGGTTTTTATACTCTTTATTTATCTCAATTATGTATTCAAGGAGCTCTCATAGAGCAGTGGTGACCAGTCAGGCTGCTAACTTGAAGTTCAGCAGTTTGAAACTACCAGATATTCCACAGGAAAAAGATGAAGCTTTCTGCTCCCGTAAACATTTACTGCCTCTGAAACGCTATGCAGGGTTGCTATGAGTCAGAACCAACTCCATAGCACAATACCACCACCATGTAAATATTCATATTCCTATGCTTTACTGCATAAAGAATGGATTAGATTATAGGGTGCTGATCCAGACTCCTCTGAGCACCCTAACTAAAATCCAAATAGTTTCTTAATTTTGAACCCATTTGGTACCAGACTTTTAGATGAAGGATTGTGGGTTCTATTCTACTTTTACTGGAGTCCAGTGTGTATGTATTGAGACGTGGGAGATGAAGATGAAGAGGTAGGTTGAGGCAGAGATGAAAGAAGGCCTTGTGTGTAAGCGCTGAGCTTGGATTTTATCAGTTAAGCAGTGGGGAGCCACTTGAGCAGATGTGTGTCTAAGAGCGGGAGGTGTTAACTAAGGCAAAACAGACCTGTTCCATGGCATTGAATCCTTCCTCCCCTAGCCCATCTTGAGAAGTGCTGCCTTTGCTCCCTCAGATATCCCTTCTACCTGCCTGTGTTTTTGTAGAGTATCAGGTTGTGTGCTTTACACAATTGTCTCTTTTAGCCTTCCAAACAGACCTGTGCCATAAGTATATGGTCTCTACAATACATAGGAGACATCTGAGGCCCAGAGAGGTTGAGCAACTTGCCCACAATCACACAGCCAGTAAATATTGGTATTGGGATTCTAGTTTACATTTTGCTGGCTCTAATGCCTGGTGTGAGTTCTGGTGTGATGCTGTGAGTTAATGTGCTGGACTGCAAAGTAGGTTTGAACAGCAAAGTCGGCAGTTGAAGCTCACCAGTCACTCCTTGGAAACCCTATACAGGGTTGCTATGGGTCGGAACTGACTCGACAGCACTTAACAACAACAACAACGATGCCTAGTGTGGTGCCATAGGATAAGCTCTTGACCTCAAGGTCAGTTTGAATAGCAAGGTCGGTGGTTGAAACTCACCAGCGGCTCCTTGGAAACCTTATACAGTGTTGCTGTGAGTCAGAACCGACTCACTGCCACTTAACAACAATACATGTCTATGATGTGGAGTCCCTGTGTGGCATAAATGTTTAAACACTTGACTACTAGCTGAAAGGTTGATGGTTCAAACCCACCCAGAGGAGCCTTGGAGACAGGTTTAGCAATCTACTTCCAAAGGATCACAGCCTTGAAAACTCTCTGGAGTAGTTTTATTCTGCACACACCAGTCACCATGAGTTGGAACTGACTTTACACCAACTGATAACAACACCGCCATGTAAGCACAGGCTGTTGCATACAGCATGGCCAAATGAAGGACATTAATGATAAAAGCTCTTGACGCTTTCCCTACACTAGGCTGCCTCCAGTGGGGAGTCATGGCAGTAGTAGAATAGGGATGGGGTGATTTAGTCTTAATGGGGTGTGGGGAGCAAAGTCTAAATAGGAAAGCCTTCAAAAGGGGTGCTCCAAGGGCAAGTAGGTGTTGGTTAGGGATAGAAAGCTAGTTGCAGGTATGGAGGTGAGGCTATTGTTGGCTTTGACCCATAGTTTCATTTCTGCTCAACTGCCAAAGTATTGCGTCAACTATGTTATGTTAATACTACTAGTTGACCTATATGTGGTTTTTGGAGTGTTTGGGTGGTTTTGGTCCTCATTTGGTAACTTCTTTTTTTGTTTACTACACTTTATTCATTAAGGAGCTCTGGTAGTGTAGTGGTTACGAATCGGGCTGCGAACCTTAAGGTCAGCGGTTCTAAACTACCAGCCGCTCCGCGGGAGAAAGATGAGGCTTT